>NW_026891123.1:35540-128444 GCF_015708825.2 Lethenteron reissneri
TATTACCTAACTACTATAACTACCACTACAACCACTACCACAAACACCATACCAACTACTATAACCTACCCACTACCACAACCACCATTACCTATACTCAAAACCCACCACTACAACCCACTACCACAACCACTTATACCTAACTACTATAACTACCACTACAACTACTATTACCTAACTACTATAATCACCACTATAACACTACCCACAAACCACTATTACCTAACTACTATAAATCTACCACTACCACAACCACTATTACCTAACTAATATAACTACCACTACAACCACTATTACCTAACTACTGCAACTACCACTACAACCACTACCACAACCACTATTACCTAACTAATATAACTACCACTACAACTACTATTACCTAACTACTATAACTACCACTATAACCACTACCACAACCACTATTACCTAACTACTATAACTACCACTACCACCACTACCACAACCACCATTACCTAACTACTACAACTACCACTACAACCACAACCACCATTACCTAACTACTACAACTACCACTACAACCACTACCACAACCACCTCTACCTAACTACTATAACTACCACTACAACCAATACCAGAACCACCATTACCTAACTACTATAACTACCACTACAACTACTATTACCTAACTACTACAACTACCACTACAATCACTACCACAGCCACCATTACCTAACTACTATAACTACCACTACAACCACGACCACAACCACCATCACCTAACTACTATAACTACCACTACAACCATTACCACCATTACCTAACTACTATAACTACCACTACAACCACTACCACAACCACTTACCTAACTACTATAACTACCACTACAACCACTACCACAAGCACTATTACCTAACTACTATAACTACCACGACAACCACTATTACCTAACTACTATAACTACCACTACAACCACTATTACCTAACTACCACTACAACCACTACCACAACCACCATTACCTAACTACTACAACTACCACTACAACCACTACCACAACCACCATTACCTAACTACTATAACTACCACTACAACCACTACCACCTTTACCTAACTACTATAACTACCACTACAACCACAACCACCATTACCTAACTACTATAACTACCACTACAACCACTACCACAACCACCACTTACCTAACTACTAAAACTACCACTACAACCACTACCACAACCACTATTACCTAACTACTATAACTACCACTACAACTACTATTACCTAACTACTATAACTACCACTATAACCACTACCACAACCACTATTACCTAACTACTATAACTACCACTACAACCACTACCACAACCACTATTACCTAACTACTATAACTACCACTACAACTACTATTACCTAACTACTATAACTACCACTATAACCACTACCACAACCACTATTACCTAACTACTATAACTACCACTACAACCACTACCACAACCACTATTACCTAACTACTATAACTACCACTACAACCACTATTAGCTAACTACCACTACAACCACTACCACAACCACGATTACCTAACTACTATAACTACCACTACAACCACAACCACGATTACCTAACTACTATAACTACCACTACAACCACTACCACCTTTACCTAACTACTATAACTACCACTACAACCACTACCACAACCACCATTACCTAACTACTATAACTACCACTACAACCACTATTACCTAACTACTGCAACTACCACTACAACCACTACCACAACCACTATTACCTAACTAATAATACTACCACTACAACTACTATTACCTAACTACTATAACTACCACTATAACCACTACCACAACCACTATTACCTAACTACTATAACTACCACTACAACCACTACCACAACCACCATTACCTATGAAGTATCGGAATGACGGCAGGAAACCTCTTGACGGGTAGCACACTTTTTATTAAACCTTGACTTGTCACGATACAACGTGTGGTCACTATTCCTCACACTACACACACTTCACTTGACACGTGTGGTCACTACCTTTCCCACTACACACTCCACTTGACACGTGTAGTTACTATGGCTCACGCTGCATGCTCACACTGCATGCTCACACTGCACTCCAGCCCCGTAACGTCCGTGGAGCCTACTGGCCCACCCCAGCTTGGGCGTGGGTCACAACCTCTGGGTCCCGAGGGCCGGCCCTCACACGGACGTTCGGCCCCGGGTCCCAGGGTCAAGCCTCTGGGTCACACAGAGCCCCGGCCCTTACAAGGACAGCGGGACTAGGTGCCGCAGGGCCCTATCTCTTCCTCCTCCGTCTTCAGTCTTCGCTGGTCACCAATTCCCCGAGCGCCCGCGCGCACCGCCTTATATAGCCCTCCGCTCCCGAGGAGACGGAGTCCATGCGGACCGCGATGTGAGCACCCACTAGTCGACCAATCACGGCGCGCTGTTCCTACGATCCGTTTTCCCAGCGCGTGTTACCACTACACAACCAATCGCCCCGTGCTGCCACACGATCACTCCCTGTCAGCGTGCGTCACCAACACACAGCCAATCACCACCACATAACCCATGACCCCGCGCTGCCCTGTGATCCCTCACCGTCAGCGCGCGTCACCGGCACACAGCCAATCACCACGCGCTGCCCCACGATCCCCACTGTCAGCGCGTATCACCACTACATCACCCCCACCCACATAGCTCGCAGCCGGCCCGGCTGCTAAACAACACAACAACAACAATAGTAACACAACAAAAACCCAACCCCCCAGTGTGCCCCGTAACACAACAACAACAACACAACGACATAACACCAGACAACAACGTATGTACAAACCGACAAACAACACAATAAAAAACCAACAACAACACACAACACCTAGACAACAAGTTATGTACAAACCGACGAACAACACAAAAAAGCAAGTCCGAGAAAAAGAACGTGTCCAGTGTCTCTGTGACTATCGATCCCCCCCCCCCCCCGCTCCGCTCGCTCCTCCACCGGGGTGATGGAGCGGTCGAGCGGAAGAGGAACGCAGTGACGAGGCGCTCCGGCCGCATCGGCCCCTCATTCGGTTGGTCAAGAAAAGTTGCGCGACTGAGCGCGAGTCCGCCTGGCCGGTCCATCGTATGGGACGGGACGCTGACGACCGTCTGGTGGCTCCGGCAGCCCCGGAAGGCGCGTATCGGGCCTGGAAGGACCGGCCGCGCCGCGGGGATCCGGCCGCCGGTGGTCGGCAGCTGTCAGTTCCGAGACACCTGGGAGCGGATCAGGCGGAGACCTGTGAGGATCAGGCGGAGACATTTCCCCCCTTGGGTCGTCGGTCACGTCACATGCTCGGCCCTCACGACACAAAGGGAGGCCATATGGAGGCGAGAACGGTTTCAGTCGGGAGGGGTGGACGTACCAACGGCGCTTTCCCCATTTTATCTGAACACACTGGGGGCGTGCAACCCGCACGACCTCCACGGGTCCCCGCCATGGCTTCAACAATTTAGGCGACGTAGCCAAAGGTGCCTGAGGGCAGTGCAGCCAGGCCCTATCGCCTGGTTTCCAGTTGTGCACGGACACCTTCCGTGCACGCAAACGCTCGATGGCAATTTGGCGAGCCCGCGAAGTAAGCCGTGCGGCTTCCCGTGCCTCGGTCAGCTTATGAATGTTAAATTTAATATGTTCAGCCAATTTCGAATTCGTTCGTGGCGCGGACAGTCCCAGCTGCGTTTCCATGGTCGGGTCGGCTTCCCGACCATACATTAGATAGAATGGGGAAAATCCCGTTGCTGCATGGGGGGCCATTCTATACGCGGCGAGGACCCCCGGGACCTGCAGGTCCCAGTCAACATGTGCCTCACACACCTGCTGGCACAGCATAGACGTAAAAGTCCTGT
The DNA here is from genome assembly GCF_015708825.2 of Lethenteron reissneri. Taxonomy (NCBI): domain Eukaryota; kingdom Metazoa; phylum Chordata; class Hyperoartia; order Petromyzontiformes; family Petromyzontidae; genus Lethenteron; species Lethenteron reissneri. The sequence continues at coordinate 39,406 of NW_026891123.1, forward strand.
GGAGTCGCTCCACCATCCCGTCTGTCTGTGGGTGGTACGGGGAGGTACGCACCTTCTTAGTACCCAATAGGTCGCACACCTCTTGCAGCAATTTACTTGAAAAAATTTTCCCTTGGTCGGTCAGCAAGCATTCGGGAGCCCCCTTATCCAGCACGTAGCCCTGGACAAAGGCGTCCGTCACAGCCGCCGCCGACTGGTTGGCGAGTGGCCACGCCATAGGCCACCGGGTAAAGTATTCGACACCAACCAACAGGTACTTATTTCCCCTAGGCGTGACTGGAAAAGGCCCCAAAATATCGAGCGCAACGAGCTCGTTAGTGCGCGAGACCTGAATAGATTGCAGCGGTGGATTTGACGCCACGGGCGGCGGTTTTCGTCTGGCGCACTCAACACACCCCTTTAGAATATTCACCACATCACTCCCCATCTCCGGCCAATAATAGTCACGCTGAAGCAGAGCAAGCGTTTTGTTTACTCCCAAATGCAAGAGGCGTTCATGTGCAGCCAGGCCAACTTTCCCCCGCACAGCGGAAGGCACCACGAGTGCGTGCCGCCGGGACAAATTGTCCCATCTCATCAACAGGCCCTGCTTGAGTACCCAGGAGCCAGTTCGCTCCCGGCCCTCCTCGGGACCCCCCGCCCTGCGACGCAACGCTAGCAGGGAGCTGTCAGCCATTTGGAGACGGCCCCACTCAATCAGCGACAGTGAGAGCAGCGAGTCCTCTCCCTCAGGGGTAGCGGGAACATCACCGATCGGTGCATCCGCGGTCGCGGCCAACGCCCCCCTACTTTCCGCAGCTGGCGGTTTACAGTGCGCCGATCCCATTAAGCACGCACATTTGTGACAAGGCGACAATCGCGACAGGGCATCGGCGTTAGTGTGGCGCAACCCCTTACGGTATGTGGTCGTGAACTGATAGTCCTGGAGGACTTCCAACCACCGTGACAATTGGCCCGAGGGTTGGGCGACCCTCAATGAATACTGAAGCGCCGCGTGGTCCGTCCGGACCGTAAAGTGACGGCCATAGAGATACGGTCTAAATTGCTGTACAAAAAAAACAATAGCCAGCAACTCGCGACGGGTGACGCAGTAGCGCTGCTCCGCCGGCGACAAAACCCTGCTACCATAGGCGACCACCCTTTCGACTCCCCCAACGACCTGTGAGAGCACCCCCCCAATGCCCGTGTTGCTAGCATCCGTGTCTAGCAAGAAGGGACTTGTAAAGTCAGGATAACGCAAGGGCGGGGCACCCACCAAGGCGTCCCGGAGGGAGCAGAATGCGGCCTCCTCCTCCGGTCCCCATCGGGACTTGACTCCTTTTGCCGTTAGAGCGTGCAAGGGTTTTGCAATGGTGGTGAAGTGCTCAACGAATCGGCGGTAGTAAGAAGGAAAACCGATGAAACTGCGCACGTCCGAAACTGATGTGGGCGTTGGCCATGAACTGACACAGTTTGTCTTCGCGGGATCGGTAGAGATCCCCGAAGAATCGACAATGTGGCCCAAGTATCTCACGGACTTACGAAGAAGGTGGCATTTGGCCGGTTTAAACTTTAATTTAGCCGATCGCATCTGCAAGAATACCCCTCTCAACCGCTGGAGGTGTTCCTCAAAGTTTTACTGAAAACAATGACATCGTCTAGGTAAATCAAGCAAGTATCCCATTGCAAGCCCGACAAAACCAACTCCATAAGGCGCTGAAGCGTCGCGGGAGCGGAGTGAAGTCCCATGGGTAACCGGTTAAACTGGAACAGGCCCCCTGGAGTCCGAAATGCTGTCTTAGGTCTAGACTCGGCGTCGAGTGGCAGCTGCCAGAATCCCGATAATAAATCAAGAGTTGAAAAATATCGCGTACCCGACAATGCATCGAGGGACTCGTCCATCCTGGGGAGCGGATACGCGTCAGCCACCGATATTTTATTCAGGCGACGGAAATCTACGCAAAATCGCAAGGACCCGTCTTGCTTTTTAACCAGCACAATAGGTGCTCCCCAAGGACTGGAAGAAGGCGAAATAATGTCTGCCGCCAGCATATCGTTGACGGCCGACTGAACGTGTTCCTTCTCAACAGGACTCAGCCGGAAGGGATTTAGCCTGACCGGTGCCGCATCGCCTGTTTCAATATGGTGGCGCAACAGGTCCGTGCACCCAATGTCATATTTATGCTTACTGAACACATCAGAAAATTCCAACAGCAACGCACGCAGCGCACCCAACTGTACTGTTGACAAATCGTTCGAGTCTGCGCACAGCGAATCGACCCATTCAAGATCCTCCCTCGATGGATTGTCCTGCATCGGGTTTGGATCAACATGCGCAACCAGGCGCTCTTCCGCAGGGACCCGTGCCGCGTGAGCTAGCACAGTGCCCTGCTGAATAACGGCCGGCCGCGAACCAGCGTTTAAAACCATCACGAACGGGTCCTTGTCAGCCCGAACCAAAGTGTGAGCCACCGACAAATCGAGACCCCCGACAGCCCTATTTGAAGGACCCAAAAGCATTCCCTGTTCCGAGGTCTCCCCAACCAATGGTTTCCTCAACCGGAGGGGAATTAACATCTGTGAACCCGGGGGCACGTGCACAATCTGTGTCGCCAGCGCTTGTATCGTAGCGCACGCCGTCCGAATTTCGGTAGGATTCGTCAAAAATGAAATACGGCGACCCGATGGTAGCTCAATGCAACGCTGATCGATGAGAATTTTAATGGGCATTTTTGCCAAAAAGTCTGTGCACAACAGACAAGGAACTGCTAAGGAAGAAGAAACGAAAACGGGTCCCGACAATTTAATATCTCCAATGCAAATGGACGCCCTAATCTGGCCGACAATGCCCAACGAGCCCCCATTTGCCGCGTAAAATGGCACGTCCACCGGGAGCAGAGGTCGACATTGGACGGGGAGAATGTTGTAAATGAGGTCTGATATAATAGTCGCCGACGCCCCCGTGTCCACTAACACCCTGACCTCGACCCCGTCAATGAATCCCGTAACGACGGATGATCCCGCCGACGCAGCCACTATCCTGTGCCCCAACTCAGACCATTCAATGTCCCCTCGGTCCCGCACGAACCCCCCTCGCCGAACCGAATCACCGATCCCTAACCGGCCTTCCCCCGCCGCAACGCGACGGCCCATGTGTGTCGTGCATGTAGGCCGAGCAAGTGAAGTGCCGCGACTTGCCGGGGGGTAGTAGGGATGACTTGGGGCCTTGGTCATCGTCCAGCCGAGGTCCCGTGGCGCGCTGACGTGGAGCGCGGCAACCAGATGCCACGTGGCCCCGGAGGCCGCAGTTGTAACACGTGATGAGGGACGTCGGAGGTGTCGGTTGCTCCAGCTTGCGGGCCGATCACAGAGGCGAACGACCCCCCGACCTCCAGTCCCCCGGTCGTCCCGTGGTGAACGCCTCCTCTCGTGGGCTGACGACTTGGGGCTCGGTGACCACCGGGCCCGGAGCCGAGCCCACAGCAGCAGTGCAGACGACCCCCTGTTTACGCTGGAGGACCTCGTACGCCTGTATACTTGTTGCGACCCGCAAAGAAGAAATATCGACCTCGTCGGCCGTGTTGATGGGGACCCCCAGGTCCTGCGCCAACTTGAGCAGTTGCTCCAAGACCATCGCGTCCTGGCCCTCCTCGTCCATACGAGGGAACGCGGCGTCGGCGAGAGCCAACAACGCCGTGCGGTAGACGAGCACGGTCTCCGTGTCCGCCTTCCGTTGGGCGTAAAAGTGATGGCGACACGCCGAGGGAGGTCCGTAGACCTTGGCCATGAGACCCAACGCAGCCTTAAGCGTGGAGCGGTCCGACCTCTGTGCGGACCTGAAGGCCGCGAGCGCGTCGTCGTCCAACATGGCAGGCAGTGCCCGCAGCGCCGTAGCGTCGGACCAGGCCGACATTTCCTGATGCGCCAGAAACCTGCGCTGGAATGCGCCCCAGTCCCCGCCTTCCACCTTGAAGGCTGACAATGTGGGAAGGCGCTGCTGGAAGATGAAGTCGTCGTCCTCTGCCACGTGGTTCCTCCCCACCGCACCGTCGGTCTGCAAGATGGCGGCCCCAATGGCGGGTGGCTGATGGCGGTCCGCAGCGCGCGTTGATGACGTAAGCGGGCGCGCTTGGAGAACCGCCGCCACGTGTTGCTCGCCGTTCCCGTCAAAAGATGTCCGCCCAGTTGAAATGGCGGGAATCGCCAAATCATTTTGGCGGGAACCTGCGGGGCGACCCTGTTGAATGTCCGCCGACGTCCCCACTCCTCCCGACGTGTTGATTTCTGCCAGGATGGACGCGGCGGCTAGCAGCAGCTCTGCCAGACGGGAGTGCGCCTCGCGGAGTACGGCCTCGGTCCCCAGTCGCTCGTCCGGCGCCCTCGGCGGGTCCTGCGGCGTCGGCATTTCCTCGTCCTCTCCCCCCGATGCCAGCTGGCCCGAGTCGTCAAGGTTATCCTCGCGGTCGTTCCCGTGAGTCCGACGGGTCTTCCTTGTATCCATGCCTGGAAGACTGTTTCACTTCTGACACCAGTTGAAGTATCGGAATGACGGCAGGAAACCTCTTGACGGGTAGCACACTTTTTTATTAAACCTTGACTTGTCACGATACAACGTGTGGTCACTATTCCTCACACTACACACACTTCACTTGACACGTGTGGTCACTACCTTTCCCACTACACACTCCACTTGACACGTATAGTTACTATGGCTCACGCTGCATGCTCACACTGCATGCTCACACTGCACTCCAGCCCCGTAACGTCCGTGGAGCCTACTGGCCCACCCCAGCTTGGGCGTGGGTCACAACCTCTGGGTCCCGAGGGCCGGCCCTCACACGGACGTTCGGCCCCAGGTCCCAGGGTCAAGCATCTGGGTCACACAGAGCCCCGGCCCTTACAAGGACAGCGGGACTAGGTGCCGCAGGGCCCTATCTTCCTCCTCCGTCTTCAGTCTTCGCTGGTCACCAACTCCCCGAGCGCCCGCGCGCACCGCCTTATATAGCCCTCCGCTCCCGAGGAGACGGAGTCCATGCGGACCGCGATGTGAGCACCCACTAGTCGACCAATCACGGCGCGCTGTTCCTACGATCCGTTTTCCCAGCGCGTGTTACCACTACACAACCAATCGCCCCGCGCTGCCACACGATCACTCCCTGTCAGCGTGCGTCACCAACACACAGCCAATCACCACCACATAACCCATGACCCCGCGCTGCCCTGTGATCCCTCACCGTCAGCGCGCGTCACCGGCACACAGCCAATCACCACGCGCTGCCCCACGATCCCCACTGTCAGCGCGTATCACCACTACATCACCCCCTCCCACATAGCTCGCAGCCGGCCCGGCTGCTAAACAACACAACAACAACAATAGTAACACAACAAAAACCCAACCCCCCAGTGTGCCCCGTAACACAACAACAACAACACAACGACATAACACCAGACAACAACGTATGTACAAACCGACAAACAACACAATAAAAAACCAACAACAACACACAACACCTAGACAACAAGTTATGTACAAACCGACGAACAACACAAAAAAGCAAGTCCGAGAAAAAGAACGTGTCCAGTGTCTCTGTGACTATCGATCCCCCCCCCCGCTCCGCTCGCTCCTCCACCGGGGTGATGGAGCGGTCGAGCGGAAGAGGAACGCAGTGACGAGGCGCTCCGGCCGCATCGGCCCCTCATTCGGTTGGTCAAGAAAAGTTGCGCGACTGAGCGCGAGTCCGCCTGGCCGGTCCATCGTATGGGACGGGACGCTGACGACCGTCTGGTGGCTCCGGCAGCCCCGGAAGGCGCGTATCGGGCCTGGAAGGACCGGCCGCGCCGCGGGGATCCGGCCGCCGGTGGTCGGCAGCTGTCAGTTCCGAGACACCTGGGAGCGGATCAGGCAGAGACCTGTGAGGATCAGGCGGAGACATTTCCCCCCTTGGGTCGTCGGTCACGTCACATGCTCGGCCCTCACGACACAAAGGGAGGCCATATGGAGGCGAGAACGGTTTCAGTCGGGAGGGGTGGACGTACCAACGGCGCTTTCCCCATTTTATCTGAACACACTGGGGGCGTGCAACCCGCACGACCTCCACGGGTCCCCGCCATGGCTTCAACAATTTAGGCGACGTAGCCAAAGGTGCCTGAGGGCAGTGCAGCCAGGCCCTATCGCCTGGTTTCCAGTTGTGCACGGACACCTTCCGTGCACGCAAACGCTCGTTGGCAATTTGGCGAGCCCGCGAAGTAAGCCGTGCGGCTTCCCGTGCCTCGGTCAGCTTATGAATGTTAAATTTAATATGTTCAGCCAATTTCGAATTCGTTCGTGGCGCGGACAGTCCCAGCTGCGTTTCCATGGGCGGGTCGGCTTCCCGACCATACATTAGATAGAATGGGGAAAATCCCGTTGCTGCATGGGGGGCCATTCTATACGCGGCGAGGACCCCCGGGACCTGCAGGTCCCAGTCAACATGTGCCTCACACACCTGCTGGCACAGCATAGACGTAAAAGTCCTGTGGAGTCGCTCCACCATCCCGTCTGTCTGTGGGTGGTACGGGGAGGTACGCACCTTCTTAGTACCCAATAGGTCGCACACCTCTTGCAGCAATTTACTTGAAAAAAATTTCCCTTGGTCGGTCAGCAAGCGTTCGGGAGCCCCCTTATCCAGCACGTAGCCCTGGACAAAGGCGTCCGTCACAGCCGCCGCCGACTGGTTGGCGAGTGGCCACGCCATAGGCCACCGGGTAAAGTATTCGACACCAACCAACAGGTACTTATTTCCCCTAGGCGTGACTGGAAAAGGCCCCAAAATATCGAGCGTAACGAGCTCGTTAGTGCGCGAGACCTGAATAGATTGCAGCGGTGGATTTGACGCCACGGGCGGCGGTTTTCGTCTGGCGCACTCAACACACCCCTTTAGAATATTCACCACATCACTCCCCATCCCCGGCCAATAATAGTCACGCTGAAGTAGAGCAAGCGTTTTGTTTACTCCCAAATGCAAGAGGCGTTCATGTGCGGCCAGGCCAACTTTCCCCCGCACAGCGGAAGGCACCACGAGTGCGTGCCGCCGGGACAAATTGTCCCATCTCATCAACAGGCCCTGCTTGAGTACCCAGGAGCCAGTTCGCTCCCGGCCCTCCTCGGGACCCCCCGCCCTGCGACGCAACGCTAGCAGGGAGCTGTCAGCCATTTGGAGACGGCCCCACTCAATCAGCGACAGTGAGAGCAGCGAGTCCTCTCCCTCAGGGGTAGCGGGAACATCACCGATCGGTGCATCCGCGGTCACGGCCAACGCCCCCCTACTTTCCGCAGCTGGCGGTTTACAGTGCGCCGATCCCATTAAGCACGCACATTTGTGACAAGGCGACAATCGCGACAGGGCATCGGCGTTAGTGTGGCGCAACCCCTTACGGTATGTGGTCGTGAACTGATAGTCCTGGAGGACTTCCAACCACCGTGACAATTGGCCCGAGGGTTGGGCGACCCTCAATGAATACTGAAGCGCCGCGTGGTCCGTCCGGACCGTAAAGTGACGGCCATAGAGATACGGTCTAAATTGCTGTACAAAAAAAACAATAGCCAGCAACTCGTGACGGGTGACGCAGTAGCGCTGCTCCGCCGGCGACAAAACCCTGCTACCATAGGCGACCACCCTTTCGACTCCCCCAACGACCTGTGAGAGCACCCCCCCAATGCCCGTGTTGCTAGCATCCGTGTCTAGCAAGAAGGGACTTGTAAAGTCAGGATAACGCAAGGGCGGGGCACCCCCCAAGGTGTCCCGGAGGGAGCAGAATGCGGCCTCCTCCTCCGGTCCCCATCGGGACTTGACTCCTTTTGCCGTTAGAGCGTGCAAGGGTTTTGCAATGGTGGTGAAGTGCTCAACGAATCGGCGGTAGTAAGAAGCAAAACCGATGAAACTGCGCACGTCCGAAACTGATGTGGGCGTTGGCCATGAACTGACACAGTTTGTCTTCGCGGGATCGGTAGAGATCCCCGAAGAATCGACAATGTGGCCCAAGTATCTCACGGACTTACGAAGAAGGTGGCATTTGGCCGGTTTAAACTTTAATTTAGCCGATCGCATCTGCAAGAATACCCCTCTCAACCGCTGGAGGTGTTCCTCAAAGTTTTACTGAAAACAATGACATCGTCTAGGTAAATCAAGCAAGTATCCCATTGCAAGCCCGACAAAACCAACTCCATAAGGCGCTGAAGCGTCGCGGGAGCGGAGTGAAGTCCCATGGGTAACCGGTTAAACTGGAACAGGCCCCCTGGAGTCCGAAATGCTGTCTTAGGTCTAGACTCGGCGTCGAGTGGCAGCTGCCAGAATCCCGATAATAAATCAAGAGTTGAAAAATATCGCGTACCCGACAATGCATCGAGGGACTCGTCCATCCTGGGGAGCGGATACGCATCAGCCACGGATATTTTATTCAGGCGACGGAAATCTACGCAAAATCGCAAGGACCCGTCTTGCTTTTTAACCAGCACAATAGGTGCTCCCCAAGGACTGGAAGAAGGCGAAATAATGTCTGCCGCCAGCATATCGTTGACGGCCGACTGAACGTGTTCCTTCTCAACAGGACTCAGCCGGAAGGGATTTAGCCTGACCGGTGCCGCATCGCCTGTTTCAATATGGTGGCGCAACAGGTCCGTGCACCCAATGTCATATTTATGCTTACTGAACACATCAGAAAATTCCAACAGCAACGCACGCAGCGCACCCAACTGTACTGTTGACAAATCGTTCGAGTCTGCGCACAGCGAATCGACCCATTCAAGATCCTCCCTCGATGGATTGTCCTGCATCGGGTTTGGATCAACATGCGCAACCAGGCGCTCTTCCGCAGGGACCCGTGCCGCGTGAGCTAGCACAGTGCCCTGCTGAATAACGGCCGGCCGCGAACCAGCGTTTAAAACCATCACGAACGGGTCCTTGTCAGCCCGAACCAAAGTGTGAGCCACCGACAAATCGAGACCCCCGACAGCCCTATTTGAAGGACCCAAAAGCATTCCCTGTTCCGAGGTCTCCCCAACCAATGGTTTCCTCAACCGGAGGGGAATTAACATCTGTGAACCCGGGGGCACGTGCACGGTCTGTGTCGCCAGCGCTTGTACCTATTAATTTGGGGTGGCACGGTACAAGGCTCTGGTGATTTCTGCCGATACAGCCGTGGCAGTTTTGCCATTCGCTCTCATGGAGATTCACGGGCAGATTAGCTGCAATAGGACGGCCCTGCGGATATCAATTGTCATTGATGTGCACGGCTCAGAATAGAAGTGTGTTGGTGGAATATGTTGTGATGCGACGCACACACGCGCTCGTGCGCCCCAGACAGACAGCTACTCACAGAGATCCTCCGTTTTTCCGGTCAGTCAAACTACCGTCGAAAATTTTTATTCGTCTCCACCCAAATCACCCTGAATTCACCGTATGTCGCCTGGTTAGCACTTGCTCGCACGAGACGCTGCCTGGGAATACAAGATGTTGTAGGCTTGGGCTGCGATGTGGCCAGAAGATAAGCAGTACATAAATTATTTTTTTCAATCCAATGGAGCAGAACTTAAATTTGTACCCTCTAATACTAGTGGGCCTTCTCCGGACAGTCTTGTTTTCCTCTCACAAGGAGCAATCGCTCCTTCATATTTGGTTGTCCAAGCATCACGATGCAGAATATTCCTGACAAAGTCTCGATACTCGGCGAGGCTTTCCTGGACAAATATATGACGTAATTTTTCCTAATCTGATTATCCATTGGTGGATTACACCCCTGGTGAATGCAGCAACGCATTAACCTGCTGCAACCCGGGTCAATGGAATGCCACATTTGACTCGTCTGCAGCCGAGGGCTCAGCAATCAGTCCAATACAGGGCAGTTAAATGGAACAGAATTAGGACACGCACACATTTGTCGATTCATTGTTGGATGAAGACCTCTCCAGGCCGTGATGTGCGGGTTTGTTGCCTTTTCGTATTTCATTTTTATTTTATATATATTTTAATAGATTGCGATTTTGTATTGCTCGATACTCATGTTCCGAGTGCGGTTTCGATTGCACCGACTTCATTCCCTGGTTCCTTTTCTTGTAGCTTACATCTTCAACTATCTCATTGATCTCACTCCCAAGTCACCATCGCATGTCCCGTGGAAATACTCGCTCCCATCATATTATTATTACTGCTTTATCTGGTTCTTAATATTACTACTCTTCTTGTTTTTCCCAGAAAAGCCTCAACGAGTCTCATGACCGTTTCTCAGGAGGATCCTGCCAAGTTATTTCAGTAAGGGGTGGTGGTGCCCACGATTTCTATTGACGTGGATTAATTTACAGGATATAAAAAAAATGTGGATTTTTTTTTATATTTAGCGATGCGAAACGTCCACCCACCACTGTGAACAGAAACCGAGCGTGGGCTCGGAGGACACTCGAGCTGAGAGACACTTTAGTCTCTTTCACCTTTGATTCGCTTACAAATGACACCGGGTATCAATGCTCGTGTAAGTGAGCGTTCACGCGATTGTAATTGACGTCACGCGAAGTCTAAAACTACCGTGACCTCTTTCATGACGCGGACTAAGGTCGAGTAGCACGTGGGCAGGGTTGACGGGGACGCTGGAGGGAGGTTTCCCGTGGCCTGCGCCTGCACCAGCGCACATCCACAGCCCTCCTGTCAATCCACTGCTGGATGAGAGCCTTCCCCGCATGCCGTACGGACCACGGGGGTTTCGTTGACCGCACTTCGCAGTGAGGTACGGTCAAATAACCGATCAGTGTGGGGTTGTGAAGCGGCGAGCGTCGACGTGAAAGTGTAGAAGTAGAGAACAACGATGACTTTTGCTGCACTGCACTCGCTTGCCGACGACACAGCGCCAGCCCGCAATTGCCCGTGACACCTGCGCGTGCACGATCGCCCATCCAAGCGCTGTTCTGGTTCAATACCTGCTCCGCTTCCGAGATCGGATGGTATCGGGTGCATTCCGAGTGATTTGGCCACAGGCCGCTGCTGCTTTATTCTTCAGCAATTACCAGAGAGCGTCTCTGCCTCCTAATCGCGGGGCATTCATCATCCCGCTGGAGCCGGTGACGCGGGTTTGCAACAACTGCGCACACGGCAGCACACTCTGGCGCGTTGATCCCCGGCATCATCCAGCCTTAGCAGCTTTGGACGAAGGCGGTCGATGTTAATTTAGAGACACAGTGTGTGCGTGTGTCTATGTGTGTGCGTGATTGTGGAAATTGGTGGCGTAGCGGGTAGCAGGCTGCGCGATGAACCCGGCGACCTGGGTTGGATTCCCACTCACGGTCGATACTAGTGGCGATTATCTGGATCGGTCCTGGACCTCCCCTAGGTCCACTCAGCCTCAAATAAGCACCTGGTGCAGTGTGTGAACATCGCCACTAAAGAGACAAATATGGGCGGGAGTGGTGCTGGCCACCGTCCATCTCGCGTGCTGTGCCGGCCTTCATAGGTGCTCGCTAACAGCACTTGGAGCACTTCCATTCGGCCTTGTTCGTGGTTATTCATTAAGGAGCCATGTTCTGTCCGATTTTTTTGTTCGTGTGAAAATTGCCACCACGCACGAACGGCACGTCCAATTGGGGGCAAGTGGAGAGACCTGTTATGGGTGCCCACACTTATATTTAATAACTGCCGAGACTCTACTTAAATACGCGCTCTGCTCGAGAAAATGTATTCTTGCTTTTCACAATGAGCAGCGGCGCGATTAGTGCTGTCGTCGGTGTACTCAAAGACAATGCAGTGTGGATTAATGAAGCATCTCAATGACATTGCATGTCACGATGCCCTACAAATATGGAGACATGCGCAGAGGGAACTTCGCAGAGAGGAAAAAATATTTCATTATTATAATTATATTTTTTAAAGATATTGTTTAGGATATTTTGATGAATATTGTTTAGATAAAACTATATAAACTACTTATTTTCCCAAGTTGTTTACTCCAACCCAGCATGACGCCAACGCCACTTTAACACTTTTGAACTTTCCCATGAATGATACCAAATAAAAACTGAAATAACAAAAACACGAATGAGAAAGGAAAAAGCCTCTTTCCCTTTTCTAATCAGCACGTTACGGGCATTGGTTACAATCTCATTACACCAGCCTCGCACCATTGATCGTTCTTGCAACCCACCCTGGTGAATGTTCCGTGTTTAACAATTTATCAGGATGCATGCAAAGATCTGATGCGCGATTTAATTAATAATGGTAAAAAAGGTGACCAGGCCGACTGTGGAATGGCAGAAGGCTTTGCTAGCTAGGCACTGAGCTATTTAAAAAAGACTGTGCAAGGGTATAGCATGTATTTCTGTGCATCTGTGTGAAGCTTCCATCCTTAAAAAATTAGCGAAAAGTGACAAATGCGGTTCCACCAATGGGGCAAGCACTGCATTTTCTTTAGGTAGAATACGAAAATGTGGCATTCCGTTTACATGTATGTGAAAACATTTCATAACAACCAAGATGACAATCATAACATCATGGAGAGATTAACACGGCCTGATCGATTTTAGACCTCTGAGGAACACAAAATGTATGAAAATGAATAGACGTTGTCAATCAGCTCTCAAGGCTACAATAAAACAATCTGTCCCATCTAGCATGACACTAACAAGGCCATCTGCATAATAAGTCTTCCCCGTTTGGAATACAGTACTTGGTTCACACGAAAAGTTGACTTTTTCTATTTCAGGAACCAAATTTTTGTCAAATTAAAATGTCACAATGAATACTAACAGAAACCAATTTTTTTTCAAATTAAAATGTCACAATGAATACTAACAGAGCTATGAAGTCACGGAGGCCAGAAGAGCGTAGCTGGGAGCAGAAGGTTCGCCCCACCTGCTGCTGCTGTCATGGCAGCACCGTTATTGGTCGGTGTCCGTTAGCCGGTGGTGCTGAAAGTGCAAATCCCGTGAGGCCTGAAGAGGCCGAACTTGAGTAGCTCTGAGTTCTGATTGTGGCCAATAACTGAATTTTGCATAAATGAGTGAATTATCAAATAATTATCAATTAATTCACTCTCAGTCATATAAAAAAAATAGTTACGGTAGTTTTGCCACCTTCGATGAGACCAATGTCTGCTCTGGCTCATGGACTACATGGCGAGCCTTGCAAGTTTGAATATTAACGATTTACTCACGCTGAGAACCAATGAATTTAAACTATTCAAGGTCACTATGATGCCATTCAACAATCTATTGTTTTTTACTCTCTCGTTTGTAGTGTTTCTTGCACTACAGTTCTATGTGATCATGAGCTGAATCGTAACTTGAGCATTTAAATGTAATTTTCATTAATCTCAAATAATCTATTCTCACACACTATTTGAAAGTGTATCGGTATTGTGATTATAGATTTTTAAATTGATTATTCGATGTAACTAAATATCTCACTATTATATTAACTGTAAAAATTGTGGGTGACTTAGATTTCAAGATTAATTTGTTTTATTATGTTGTCTCGTCCCTATTGCTTGTAAAGCCAACCTGGCTTTCTCTTGTCGTCTCGTTTATACTTTTTAGTTTTGACGGATTCCTTATTTGAGCTCGAAGGAGAAACTTGAATTTCGCATGCATCAAAAATGATACATTTTCACACACTCGCAATTATACTCGCACTGTAAGCGTAAGACACTCAATGCTGAATACGATCACGCCTTAATCTCACCATCGCTGGAGCACTACCACCATGTATATGCCACTATTCATACGACTGCGTGAAAACCATTTACATCAGGAAATGTTTTTTTTATGTGATTCTTACCAGGGCCCGTGGAGTAAAGTTCAGTCTCCAGCTATGATCTACGATCTCTCCAGCATCTCTAATTATTGACTTTATAGTCCTCACCTGTTATAAACGTTTCCTTTTAGGCCACAGTGGTATCGATGAATGTGTTGAGGTTTTTTGTTTGTTATTCTTCCATCTTGATTTGAACTCACCTGATGACGGACGCTTGTGTTGCGACCGAAACGTCGTGTTCTTTTATTACTTTTTATTCTATCTACGTGACTTTACCGAAAGAACCAGAGAGTATTTGTTATTCTTGTTGTGCTTATGCACCACTGCCAACGTAGCAGGAGCAGCGACATCGCCACATCATGCACTACCACTCCACACAGTGCAGTGGCGTGCCTGTCGAGTGTGCAGGCAGTGCAACTGCACCGGGGCCCAGGCGCCGGGCTACGAAGATGGTGGGGGGGGGGGGGGATAGGACAGGGGGACGACCCCATTTTCATACCCTGCACCAGGGCCCATGGCCCCATATTGGCAACCACAGGACGCCGCTTATACAGTGCAATTAACAACTTGAGACACATCAGAGCAACGCGTGCTCGCGCCAACGACCACCGTGAACACAACGCCTGGCTCAATCGGCACGGCCGCCTCTGCACTTAGCCGCACTAATTGCTGATTACGCCAAGTTGGTAATGCAATATGCAGGGTGGTAGTCTTGGAGACGGCAAACACGCACGGGCGGCGTGTGGGGTGGCCGAGAGAGGAAGGGCTACATTGCAACCGCCCCCCTCTCGCTGAGTCGCCAAATAAATCACCCCACACGCGTTACCCTGTGTCAACAGAGCAGCAGCAGCAGCCGGGCGCGTTGTTGTCGTAATAAGTGCCCGTGTGAACGATCTGTCCCCCGGTCGAGTCCATGCGCTTTGAGGCTGTTGCGGTGGCCGACTGAACTTGTAAATGTAAGACCATCGGTGACTGAGTGCCACCTGCAAACTCGAGTAATGCCATGGAGGGCTGGTACAGAGAGAGGAGTCGAGTCTATGGCTGCTGTCAAACACAAACATTGAAAAACATTGTTCGAATTTGGGTTGCCAAAATTATTTTGTGGAGGCTGATTGAGTTCACAAATAGGGCAGGTGCAGTGCGAAGTTAAACATTACAGGAAGCCCCTTGACTAAAACACTGAGAAATTCGTTAACAGAGTAATTCCCCTCCATTGCAGTGTGATGGTGAAGCCAACATTCAGGCAGGCATAGCCCACTACCGTTTAAACCAAGTAATAAACACACAGCAAGAGCGGATACTAATTTGCAAGCACTAGAGAGGGCCCACTGGGGCAAATTTTCAACCATAACCAAGACCATGAACACATCCGACCAGATGTCACCGTGGCTGGCCCTATCGTCTTTCCGGAGCTGATAACAATGAGTTGCTATAACATTGTGGCAAATGAACGGATGTTGTTTCGATGGTGAACATGGCCCGGCCAGGGAACTGTGGAATTGTCACTGTTGCGATAGTAACGCCAAGTGAGAGACGAGGGGATAGTTTGACTTTGACAGAGCAAAGTATACAGGCCGACTTTAGTCTGAGATTTTTAAAATACCGGGTTTAATAACGGGCTCACTTGACACTGCTGCTTACATATCGTTCGGTTTGTCTACAATACATGTTCAAATATAAACCTTTTAAATTATGAACTTCTATAAAGGAAAATGCGATGGCCTTCACGTTAATCTCGGGAGAGACGTACGCGGTGCTGATGACTGGGCCAAGCACAAACCAAGCACAGTGTTTTTACTGCTGCACTTAATGGTTAATGCCAATTAGCATAATTAGTTAGCTCGCCGCAATGCTGCTCGTGCGTGTGCATGTGTAGGGATGTTAGAGAGAGGGCCGTTATGTATGGCAGTCTATGGGAAAGAAACACAGTGGGCGGGGCTACGTGTGTGCACAGGGAGATGCCCTCTGCGACGTCCGAGCCAGACACCCTGGGGGGGGGCTGGTTTGGCGTTATGATCCCCCGGGGCCCCACCCCTCAAGGAGGGTTGGGTATAAAAGGGGACGTTATATGGGCTCGAGAGGAGTTATGTTATAGTTAACTAAGAAGACTGAAGACGTCTTAGATAGAGCCCTGGACTCCCTCGTTCGATGTCCTTGTCAGGGCCGAACAGGACCGAGCCAGCGGCGTGGTCCCGAAAGCCAGAGCCGGTGCTCTTCTAAGAGCTGGTCTGGGACTCCGGGTACCGGCCCGACTTACCAGTGTCGGGCCAAGTAGCCTCCCCTAGCCCAGTAGTGGAGGACTGTGAGGTAGGCTAGGACTTAGCCAGGAAGTGTATCCTTAGCTAGTCGGGTGAGGGGGCCGATACCCCCTCCAGTGCTGTATGTCACATACGAGCTGTGTTGAATAAATATCCGTGTGCCTCCACCTCGGCGTCAAGTGTCTTCACCGGTACTTCAACTGGTGTCAGAAGTAAAACTCGAACATGGACACGCGGAAGACAGCGCGGGCCAAAGTACCGCAAGAAGAAGATACTGCCGAGATCGAAACGCCCGGGACGGCTACACAAGCCACAGTGCAGCCGGGGCCTGATGTCTCCTTACCGGGGAATCTGAGTGAAGAAGGATCACAGTCAGACGCGTTGCGGCTGGCTCACGGGAGGCTGGCGGAGCTGTTATATGCCGCTGCCGCCACGCTGGAGTCCATCACGCGGCTGGGGGCCGGTGATTCAGCACGGGGCGAGGCGGCCCAACGACCAGGGCGCCTTCCCGCCATTTCGGAGCAGCCCGAGTTTGAATCTCCCGCCTTCGACGCTGCAGCTGTTCGGGGCGTGGCCAGCCTACACATCCACTCCGGCATCGCCGTCGCTGAAGCCACGACGTCATCACCACCGCGACAGGCGATCCCATCGGCCGCTCGTACCGACGCACAGCCGAGTGGAGGTGACATCCGCCCGCGGGAATCAACAACGACCGCTGCACTCCATCAGAGGCTGCCCCCGCTGAAAGAGTTCGTCGGCGCGGAGGGGGACTGGGCCGGGTTCCGCAGGCGATTCCTCGCCCATCAAGAGATGGCGAGGTGGACAGACGAGGAGGCTCTCTGCGCGCTGCCGGCGCTCCTCGACAGCGACGCGCTCGCAGCCCTCACATCGGCACCTAAAGAGAGGCGGGCGACGTTACCGATGGCGCTGCAGCTGCTGGGAGGGGTCTACGGACCATCGGCGGAATGCAGACAGGAGTTCTACGACCGCAAGCGGGGTGAAAAGGAGTCGCCCCTGGCGTACCGAACGAGCCTCCTGGCGATGGCCAAGTCGGCCTTCCCCCGTATGGATGACGACGGCATCGACGCTATGGTGACGGAGAAAATACTCCTCCTGGCTGACGACCTTGACATCGCTGTCGTCGCACAGGAGGACGCGGAAATGACATCGCTCCAGGCGGCGCGGCTCCTCCACGCAAACCTCCTGTCGCTCCGGCGGAAAGCCAGCAGGGCATCGGCGGGGCGTGCGGTGGCTGCAGCCACCCTTCCGACGGAGGAACTCTACGCCGTCGACCACCGACGGCAACAGGCGACGAGTGCACGGCCGGGCCAGGACGGGTCGGGCCGTTCCGACCATTCGTCACCTCCGACGCCGCTCCCACGGTGTTTTAACTGCGGCGTCCGGGGCCACGTCGCCTCGGGGTGCCGCTCTCCTCGTCAGCGCGGGACGACACCTCACCGGGACGACGGGCCTCATCCCAAGCTCCACCATCAAAAACCGGCGAGTCGCGGCACCCCACACGTTTGGCCCACACACACACCCGTCACGCACTCAAACACCGCAACGAGAGGGGGGCCGGTATCACGCACCATCGCACCATCACGCACCACTCCGGGTACCCATATCGAACCCGGCCAGTGGTCCGTGCTGGCCGATCGTGTGGTTGCCGCATCGTCGGGGTCGTCGGCCGTTGTGGGGTATATCGACGGGGTTGAAGTGCGCATCCTGGTCGATACGGGAGCATCGGCGACTATTATTTCGGAATTAATTTATAATATTCTCCCTGTCCGGAGTCGTCCCTTGATGCCGGTTAACATACCATTCTATGCGGCTAACGGGGGCTCACTTGGCATCATCGGACAAATTCGTGCCCAAATTTGTATCGGGGAAATAAAATTGTCTGGGCCGATTTTTGTTTCTTCCTCGCTGGCGGTTCCGTGCCTGCTGGGGACGGACTTCCTGGCCAAAATGCCGATTGTAATTTTGATCGACCAGGGTTGCATAGAGCTTCCGTCGGGCAGACGCATGGCGTTTCTGCCATCACCGGTTGCGACTCGGACGGCGTTCGCGACGGTGCCGGCGTTCGTGGAGAGAACGGTACGCGTCCCTCCGGGGACGCAAATGTTGGTACCCTTGAAACTTCGGCGGCCCCTCGTTAAGGGTGCTGGGGCACAAGGGGTACTGTTGGGACCGTCTAGGGCCGGGGTTAGTGGACCTGACTTACTTCCGGCCCAGACCATAGTGAGAGGGGATGGTGAACCCTTCATTGCGGTCCTAAATGTGGGCTCGCGGACGGTGGTGGTCCCACAGGGGATCGTGCTTGCTCACGCAACGCCGGTGCCGTGTGAGGAACCCGCCGTAAATCGCGTCAACACGGTCCCTGCGTCGCGACCGCATTCGGACAGCGATGAAGGGTGGCTCGAGGCGCTTTGTGCGGGATCGACGGACCTGTCCGATTCAGAGCGTCAACAACTTAAAACACTACTGCGAGAATTTTCCGACGTTTTTAGTCGAAATAAATATGATTTGGGTTGTACTCACTTGCTGCGTCACCATATTGACACGGGTGACAGCGCGCCAATTCGCCAAAATCCGTTTCGGTTGAGTCCCGCCGAAAAGGACCATGTCAAATCGGCTGTTGATGACATGTTGGCCGCAGACATCATTTCTCCTTCCACCAGCCCTTGGGGAGCGCCGATCGTCCTGGTTAAAAAGCAGGACGGTTCGTTGCGGTTTTGCGTTGACTTCCGGCGTCTTAATAAAATTTCGGTTGCCGACGCATACCCACTCCCTCGGATGGATGAATCGCTTGACGCCTTGGCGGGAGCGCGATTCTTTTCCACACTCGATTTACTTTCGGGATTCTGGCAGCTTCCTCTGGATGATGAGTCAAAGCCTAAAACTGCTTTTCGTACACCGCACGGCTTGTTTCAATTCAACCGGTTGCCGATGGGCTTACACTCAGCGCCGGCAACTTTCCAGCGTTTAATGGAATTGGTTTTGGCTGGACTGCAATGGGAGTCGTGCCTCATTTATTTGGATGACGTTATCGTCTTTGGTAAAACTTTTGATGAACATCTCCAGAGGTTGCGGGCGGTTTTCCTAAAGATGCGGGCTGCTAATTTGAAATTCAAGCCCCAAAAATGCCATTTGTTGCGTGATTCGGTGCGTTATTTGGGGCACATCGTGGGACGTTCAGGTATTGCTACCGATCCCGCCAAAACGCAGTGTGTCAGCTCCTGGCCGACTCCCACCTCGGTGGGAGAGGTCAGGAGTTTCATTGGGTTCGCGTCGTATTATCGACGGTTTGTTGCTGATTTTGCAACAATTGCTAAACCCCTGCACGCTTTAACATCTAAAGGGGTTCGGTTCCACTGGGGTCAAGAGGAGGAGGCTGCGTTCCGCTCCCTTCGGGACGCCCTGGTAAAAGCCCCTCCCTTGATTTACCCAGATTTTTAGAAGCCCTTTTTGCTCGACACCGATGCGAGCAACACGGGTATCGGGGGTGTGCTTTCCCAGGTGGTTGATGGCGTTGAACGGGTGGTCGCGTACGGTAGTCGGGTGTTGTCTCCTGCGGAGCAGAGATATTGTGTCACCCGTAGAGAACTGTTGGCAATTGTTTTTTTCATCCAACAGTATCGCCCATATCTGTACGGTCGGCATTTCACCGTCCGCACAGATCATGCGGCACTACAGTATGCCCTGCGAGTTCAACAACCATCGGGACAGTTGTCTCGATGGTTGGAGGTTCTCCAGGATTTTGATTTTGAGACCACCTACCGTAAGGGCGTTCGCCATACCAACGCGGACGCTCTGTCACGCATGCCAACCACCTCGGAATGTGCATGCCTCCTGGGGTCGGGACGTTGCAGACCTTCAGGGGACGCATCGGTTCCGATCCTGGCAGCCACCGACGACGACGAACCACTGCCTGATAATTCGATCGAACAACAGGGAAGGGATTCCCTGTTGGGGTTGCCCGTCACTGAGTGGGGGCGCCTCCAAATGGAGGATACCTCCCTCCTCGGGTGGCGTCGTCGCGTCGGGGGTGCTGGGCGGGTGAAAGGTGATTCGGGTGCATGGGAAATGGTACAGGGTCTGCTCATGCATTGGGACGGCAAATCACAGCGACATCGGCTGGTCGTCCCTTCTGAGTTGCGAGGCAAAGTGGTGTGGGCCGCGCATGAGCGCCTGTTACATCTGGGGACTCTAAAGACCCTTGCACTGATACAACTAGATTTTTTTTGGCCTGGTATGACAAAGGATGTTGGGGATCTTTTGAGTTCATGCCCGCGGTGTGCGCAACGGAAACCGCCGGCACGGGAGTCTAACCCGCCTTTACAATCAATCAAGGTGTCCAGAATAAATGAGCTTGTCGCGCTGGACATCTTGGGCCCATTTCCCGCCACCCCCAGGGGCAATAGGTATTTGCTGACAGGGGTCGAGTATTTTACGCGCTGGCCCATGGCCTGGCCCCTTGCCAACCAGTCGGCAGCAGCCATCGTGGACGCCTTTGTTCAGGGATACGTCCTGGACAAAGGTGCTCCGGAACGGCTGCTGACCGACCAGGGTAAAAATTTTTCCAGCAAATTACTTAAACAAGTCTGTGACCTCTTAGGCACAAAGAAAATTCGGACCTCCCCGTATCACCCACAGACTGACGGAATGGTCGAGCGCCTGCATCGCACCATTTCGTCAATGATGGCACAGCAGGTCTCAGATTCACAGACTGATTGGGACCTGCATATTCAGGGGGTCTTGGCGGCATACCGGATGGCACCCCATGCAGCTACGGGATTTTCCCCCTTTTACCTTATGTACGGTCGCGAACCCGACCCGCCTGTTCGCGCCCAGCTGCAGATCCCCGACCCGCAAGGAAAAACTAAATTGGCTGACCACGTCAAATTTAATCTGGCTAAATTAACAGAGGCGCGGGATGCTGCGAGGTTGAACTCGGACCTCCGTCAAAAGGCGAACGAGCGCCTCAGGCTGGGTCGGGCGCATGTAATACAGTGGAAACCGGGGGACAGGGCATGGTTGCACTGTCCCCAAGTACCCCTGGCTACCTCCCCTAAGCTGGCGCGGCCGTGGCGGGGCCCTGTGGAAGTGGTCGAGGTCTTGCGACCACAGTGCGTGCGCATTCGATGGGGGAAGCGGCGATGGTTCGTGCACCCCTCTCGGTTGAAACCCTTCGTCGCGGTACACAAACCCACTTCACACGTGCGTGGCCAGACGTGTGGGGGGTCGACCGACTCACTAGGTCCGTCTCCACCGCGCTCACCTAATGCCTTGCCGGCCGTGCCACCTCCAGGTGCATCGAGACTGACGGGCTCACGCCCGACCACCCCTTCTGGGGATACCAACAGTCACGCGGCATCAGAGGAGGTCTCACTCCGGGACGGACGATTACCACCTGACGGTCCGCCACCCGGGGTTTCCCCGTGTGAGGGGCCCGCCGCGAGGACACGCGCAAAAATGCGCAGACTGTTGTGAAACCGCAAGATGTGTATATATGTTGTGTTCATTGTGTGTTGTGTGGGGGGGTGTGTTCCCTGCCCATTGAATTTACATACGTTGTGCTCACCTGCTGTTGTGTGTATGGTGGCTTCGCTGCAAATTGTATATAGCTTGTTCTTACGGAATTCGTATTTATTCAAGGGGGGGTGCGTCGGGTTGTTTTCTCTTCTTGCTGTTGCATTTTTTTTGTGTTCTTGTTACCGTTCTTGTTATTGTTGAAAATTAGTGAG
Source organism: Lethenteron reissneri (assembly GCF_015708825.2). Classification (NCBI taxonomy): domain Eukaryota; kingdom Metazoa; phylum Chordata; class Hyperoartia; order Petromyzontiformes; family Petromyzontidae; genus Lethenteron; species Lethenteron reissneri. The sequence goes on from NW_026891123.1 coordinate 61,159, forward strand.
GCACACGCGCGGTTACGGTAAAAATTCGTTTTATTGTCATTCTGTATGTTGGCAGCCGGGACGGCTGCGAGCTATGCAGGGGGGAGTGATGTAGGGATGTTAGAGAGAGGGCCGTTATGTATGGCAGTCTATGGGAAAGAAACACAGTGGGCGGGGCTACGTGTGTGCACAGGGAGATGCCCTCTGCGACGTCCGAGCCAGACACCCTGGGGGGGGGCTGGTTTGGCGTTATGATCCCCCGGGGCCCCACCCCTCAAGGAGGGTTGGGTATAAAAGGGGACGTTATATGGGCTCGAGAGGAGTTATGTTATAGTTAACTAAGAAGACTGAAGACGTCTTAGATAGAGCCCTGGACTCCCTCGTTCGATGTCCTTGTCAGGGCCGAACAGGACCGAGCCAGCGGCGTGGTCCCGAAAGCCAGAGCCGGTGCTCTTCTAAGAGCTGGTCTGGGACTCCGGGTACCGGCCCGACTTACCAGTGTCGGGCCAAGTAGCCTCCCCTAGCCCAGTAGTGGAGGACTGTGAGGTAGGCTAGGACTTAGCCAGGAAGTGTATCCTTAGCTAGTCGGGTGAGGGGGCCGATACCCCCTCCAGTGCTGTATGTCACATACGAGCTGTGTTGAATAAATATCCGTGTGCCTCCACCTCGGCGTCAAGTGTCTTCACCGGTACTTCACATGTCTTGGGCGAGGGAGCACATCTGGCCTTCCCGTGTGGTTTTTGTCAATTAGGGCCCGCCTCTCATCCTCACTGCACGCGTGTAATAATCGTGCCCTCGATTAAATATCGGTGTTTTTTTTAATGAGCCTTGATAGCCACCTCCTCACTGCGGAGTTGCCAAACACGCACACGGCTGATTTAACCCCGCTGAGATACCACGCACAAAAACTTGATAAAACACACACACACCGTGCGCTACGCAAACAGCTGATGCAAAGAACGCACAGCTGATGAAACACAACGCTCCGTACACACACACACAGCCGCTATAACTAATGCATGTACAGTCAATACAAACGGCTCACTAATACGCGCGGCATACAGACCCGATCAACCCAATTCTGTAGCAGCAGATGCTCGTCATGGCAGAGACCGCCAACGCTTTGACTCGACTTGCGGTGCTGATGAGTCGAGGTTAGGGTGAAGAGGCATTGGGTGAGGAGCGATTACCCCCCCATCATAAAAAAACACCACAGCCAGCAGCACTGACCGTGTCCAGAGTCAGAACCCAGCAGTGCTTGCTGGCCGCGTGGAGACATCAGCAGCAGCAGAATGTAGGGCAGGAAGAGCCGTGTGTTCCTGCCTGTCCCCATCCCGGCACCACCAGCAGCAGCAGCAGCGCGCTCACGGCCCGAGCCGCTTGCACATGACGGTCGCTCCGGCCCCCACGCCTCTCCCCGAAGCGTCAGGGACACACGATGGTAATGATGGTGATGTTTTTGATAATGTCGATGATGCCTAATTCTTATCAATAGAACGATACAAGGCGTGGAGAGCGAGCGGCGCGGGCGGCGGGACGGCGATCGCTGTGGCTCTCCCTCGGCGAGGGGGAGAGGGGAGCCGGGTGGAGGTGGTGCGGGGGGATGAGTGCTGCGGTGGAGAGAAACGGCGAAAGAAATAATCGCTCGTGAGCAGTGACGTCACCGTTCATTGACAATGTGCGCTCGGCTCGCTCACGGTGCCCGCTCACGAGCATCATCGTGACGCGAATCGCTTAAGGTCGCGGCTTAAATTATTCGCCTTTGAGCAGCGAACAGATGCCGACATAATAACCACCAGCGTATCACGACACACACATATATATGCCGAATGTACAGACGGGCACTGCATTGTCTCCGCTAGCGCCACACGCGCCGTGTGGAGGCGACCACGCTGGCCTCACGCGGCGTCACAAACACCGCCGCTTTGAGGGATGTTGTAGCCTTCATTACTCATTACCAACACACTTATTCACGTATTTGTGCTACACACTGTTACATAACGAAGACGGTTCACTTAGCACGTAGGTTTTGCAGTGAATAACTCGGTTGATTGTTGGGTCACACCACTTGATGATCTGAGCAAATCTATGCGATTGAGTGAATGTTGAACTTATTTCGCACCGTATGTATCTAACCGTGCTAACCGGAGGTGCGGGGTTAGGAGCCCTCCACCACCCGATCCAGCGAAACAATTTTCACGTGAGCACAACGCGCCAATTGTTATCGTTTCAGCTCACCTGTAAAGTGAAGAACAATCCTCACAACGAAATGTAACACTCAGTGGCGTAGTAACGACATCACCTCAGGGGGTACGGCATTCGGTCAGGTGGAGCCCCAATATTTGATTCGTCTCGCACGGTCGCACCTAGGGCCATAGGTCGCGGCTCATCTTCCCTAATCACACTATTACGCTCACGGTCTCCAACATTTAACGCTGTAGGGGCGCTCCGTTTTAAATAAGCTTTTGTTCTTTTACACTGTTAAAAAGTATCTCATCCACAATACAAGTTTTTATTTTGGGTTAGATCGCGTAAATATTGTGTCGTTAAACCTGCCACCACCCGACACAGCCAACTAGTAAGGGTTGTCACGTAAACAGAACGTGGCCAATTCGTCACTAGTACAGCACTAGTGTGTAGTGTATAGTGTAGTGTATAGTAGTGTAGTGGTATAGTGTATAGTTGTGTAGTGTATAGTTGTGTAGTGTATAGTGTAGTGTACTTGTACAGCACTAGTATATAGTGTAGTGTATACTGTATAGTGTAGTGTATAGTGTAGTGTAGTATATATTGTGTAGTGTACTAGTACAGCACTAACCGCTGTGTTGGAGAGCCACGCCACAACATTTACAATCTGAGTACGACGTTTCGCCAGTAATTAACTAGCTTACAACTAGATGGCTCTCCAACACACCGGTTAGCGCTGTACTAGTGACGAATTGGCATGTTCTGTTTACATGACAACCCTTACTAGTTGGCTGTGTCGGGTGGTGGCAGGTTTAACGACAGTTATACATTTATACTAGCTGTACTACCCGGCTTCGCCCGGGACTTGTATCCACCACGGCCGGCCGCCTTTGTCTCCCCAGTGGCGATGTTAATACGCAACACCAGTTACTCGTTTTGCGGCTGAGTCCCTCCCTCACCACTCTCCCTCCCTCACCACTCTCCCTCCCTCACCACTGTCCCTCCCTCAGCACTCTCCCTCCCTCACCACTCTCCCTCCCTCACCACTCACGCACGGCCGCCTTTGTCTCCCCAGTGGCGATGTTAATACGCCACACCAGTTACTCGTTTGAGGCTGAGTCGACCTAGGGGAGGTTCAAATAATCGTCACCGGTGGTGGCCGTGAGCGGGAATGGAACTCGGTTCGCCGGGTTTGTAGCGCAGCGTAGCGTTAACCACTACACCCACCGCTCCTCACACACCACACACGCACAGACACACACACAGACACACACACAGACACACGCAGACACACACACACAGACACACAGACAGCACGCTAACCACTACACTACCGCTCCCCACACACCACACACGCACACACACAGACACACACACACAGACACACACACACAGACACCACGCTAAGCACTACACTACCGTTCCCCCTACACAACACACGCGCGCGCGTCCATAGGTACACATACACGCGCTTGCTGCAGACACACACGACTGTCAGGGTGTGTACGGCAGTAAACGACTGAAAAAAGAAAGCGGCAATGCTGCGCGAGGAACGCCTTAGACCTGCAACACATTTGTGTAATGCGAGCGTAAAAACACAAACACATACAAACACATACACAGAAACACATACACACAATACATAGACACACACATACATACACACAAACATCCACAGACGTACATACACACATACATACAGACACGCATACATACACATAAACACATACAAAAAAACCCACATACATACACACACACATACATACACACAAACACATACATACATACACACATGCATACAGACACACAGACATACACATACACACATACACATGACCGGGCTTCGCCCGGGACTTGGATCCACCACGCCCGGCCGCCTTTGTCTCCCCAGTGCCTGATGTTAATACGCCACACCAGTTACTCGTTTGAGGCTGAGTCGACCTAGGGGAGGTTCAAATAATCTTGACCGGGGGTGGCCATGAGCGGGAATCGAACTCGGTTCGCCGGGTTGGTAGCGCAGCGTAGCGTTAACCACTACACCCACCGCTCCTCACACACGACACACGCACAGATACACACACAGACACACACACATAGACACACGCAGACACACACAGACAGACACAGACAGACACACATACACACAGACACACAGACAGCACGCTAAGCACTACACTACCGCTCCCCACACACCACACACGCACACACACACAGACACACACACACAGACAGTACGCTAAGCACTACACTACCGTTCCCCCTAGACAACACACGCGCGCGCGTCCATAGGTACACATACACGCGCTTGCTGCAGACACACACGACTGTCAGGGTGCGTACGGCAGTAAACGACTGAAAAAAGAAAGCGGCAATGCTGCGCGAGGAACGCCTTAGACCTGCAACACATTTGTGTAATGCGAGCGTAAACACAGAAACACATACAAACACATACACACACATACACACACATACACACAAACACATACACACACATACATACACACAGACACACACATACATACACACAAAAACAGACAATACACACACACATACATGCAGACACACAGACAGACACATAACACACATACATACACACAGATACATACACAGAAACACATACACACAATACATAGACACACATACATACACACAAACACATCCACAGACGTACATACACACATACATACAGACACGCAGACATACACATAAACGCATACAAAAAAACCCACATACACACACACATACATACACACAAACACATACACACACATACATACACACATGCATACAGACACACAGACATACACATAAACACATACACACATACACATGACCCGGCTTCGCCCGGGACTTGGATCCACCACGCCCGGCCGCCTTTGTCTCCCCAGTGCCGATGTTAATACGCCACACCAGTTACTCGTTTGAGGCTGAGTCGACCTAGGGGAGGTTCAAATAATCTTGACCGGGGGTGACCATGAGCGGGAATCGAACTCGGTTCGCCGGGTTGGTAGCGCAGCGTAGCGTTAACCACTACACCCACCGCGGCTCACACACGACAAAGACAAAGATCCCCCGTATAGCCTTGACAGACTGTAGGGGCAAGTGCTGTTAGCGAGCACCTATAAAGGCCGGAACGGTACACGAGGGGGTGGGTGGCCAGCACCACGCCCGACCGCCTTTGTCTCCCCTAGTGGCGATGTTTACTACCACCGCACCAGGTACTCATTTGAGGCTGAGTCGACCTAGGGGAGGCCCAGGACCGGTTCAGATAATCGTCACTGGTGTTTGCCGTGAGCGGGAATCGAACCCGGGTCGCCAAGTTCGTAGTGCAGTGCGCTAACCACTACACTACCGCTCCCCACCTCACACACGACACACGCACAGACACACACACACACACATAGACACACGCAGACACACACAGACAGACACACACACACACAAACAGCACGCTAAGCACTACACTACCGCTCCCCACACACCACACACGCACACACACAGACACACAGACAGCACGCTAAGCACTACACTACCGTTCCCCCTACACAACACACGCGCGCGTCCATAGGTACACATACACGCGCGTGCTGCAGACACACACGACTTTCAGGGTGCGTACGGCAGTAAACGACTGCAATAATAAAGCGGCAATGCTGCGCGAGGAACGCCTTAGACCTGCAACACATTTGTGTAATGCGAGCGTAAACACACAAACACATACAAACACATACACACACATACATACACACACATACACACACATACATACACACAAACACACACATACATACACAGAAACACATACACACGTACATAGACACATACATACAGACACACAGACATACACATAAACACGTACAAAAAAACCCACATACATACACACAAACACATACACATACATACAGACACACAGACATACACATACACACATAGACATGACCCGGCTTTACCCGGGACTTGGATCCAGCACGCCCGGCCGCCTTTGTCTCCCCAGTGGCGATGTTAATACGCCACACCAGTTACTCGTTTTGAGGCTGAGTCCCTCCCTCGCCACTCTCCCTCCCTCGCCACTCTGCCTCCCTCACCACTCTGTAGAGGACGTGAAATTTGTATGAATTTACCTCAGAGTGGCGTGGTGGGTGTCGAGGCCTAGCACCGTGCAGAGCCTCCCGCCTCGCCTGATTTTCCCACCCGGCGAACGCTGGGTACGGGTGGCGTTCCTTCCCCCCGCCCCTAGCGCTCGAACAATACTGTGAAATGGCTATTATTTAATTATTTACGGAGCCTATGAAAGTGGCGAAGGCGTGGCTAGCCGTTGGCAGGGGCAACCGCCGTCCAATGAAAGTGCAGCCCTTGGCGAAGGCGTCGCTAGCCGTTGCCAGGTCCAATGAAAGCGGCGAAGGCGTCGCTAGCCGTTGGCAGGGGCAACCGGCGTCCAATGAAAGTGCGTATGGTCCGGAGACACACAGACACACAGACAGACAGACAGATTCACGATTTTATATATAAACAAAAAACCCTTAATTATGGATAGTGGTCGCGAAAGCCTACGTGTTAAACTAACATCTCATGGGGATTGTCAAGGAAGCCCCAACTCGTAGCTTTGGCCACCGGGGGGGGGGGGGTCAAACTAAACGTATATAATTGATACATTTGTATTTTTCAACTTATTGGTAAGCTCATACAATAGTAAATTGGCAAGTTAAACGCATGTACACAATACAATGTGTTTGGCTGTGTCGAGCTCCCAATCTCAGATTTGGAGAGATCTTGACATGGCCTAACCCAAAAATCGATCATGGAGACGGCACAAGCAAAATACCACAAATTACACCAAAACCCACAGCACACGTGTGGTTTGTCTCATTTTAATTGTTTCAATCATGACCACATTTCATTCCCTTCTCCCAGTGACAGCCTCAAATGGCTGCACTCCCCCATCTCCCTCTCATGGGCATCCCTCATTCTCAAGTTGTAGGGGTTATTTGACCACACGTCACCACGTTGATAAATATTTACAAGTGAAGTCAGGGAGCATAGGCGTAGAGTATAACAATGGATGTTGCTGCACTGCCCACAATGCAACTCTGCAGCCTATAACGGCCGTTATTCACAGCGGTTACCCATCAAAACATATCCGCGCTCATAACCAGCTCTCATTTCTCAAATATAACGAGATCGGCTGCGTTCTGGGTTATTTGATCAATGGCATTAGGTAATATAAGCACAAAAATACACAAATAGAAAACATGGTGTTTTATATCACCTAAAATGTATGACAGATCGAGTGAAGGGATGCTCATCACAAGTCACGGGACAACGTGGTCAACAAAAACATTTAGATGCACAGCGGGCAAGAGATGAAAGTGTTGACTGTGAGGGAAAGGAATTGACCATTCTAGATTTGAAGCTTTCGTGACTGCAAGGATTCATATTCTTAGGTTTTTTCGGTAAAGTCACGTAGGTGGCTTTACCCCCCTCCCTCCCGATACGTTCCATTCATTGGCTACCACATTCTGATGAGCCCCCCCCCCTCTCCTCCCCCCTCAACTTGCTTTTAAGGGTATACATCTTGAATCATTGCCTCACTTGATGCAGCAAATCTGGCTGTGACGGTCCCACCTGATGACGGAGACTTGTGTTGCCTCCAAAACGTCGTGATTTTTATTTTATTTTTATTTTTTTATTTAAATTTTATTTTACTTTTATTAATTTTAATGTTTTACCTACGTGACTTTACCGAAAAAACCTAAGAATAGGAATTGACCATATGTGCGTTGAACATCTTTCTTACCGTACGTAGCCACCGTGCTAATCGGAGGTGCGAATAAGCAGCAGAGGACAAATGAAAAGTGAAGACGGGATAAAGAAGGTAGGCTTTTAAAGTGGGAAATTAAGATGAAAGGAAAATGTGTTTGATGTGCAGGTGAAAGCAAAATAAGTGAATGCCATTTACTATATAACAATGTTATGGATACAGCAATATAATTAATATAAGCATCTGCTAAATGCCATAAATATGGCACTACAGGACCATTTGATTTACTAAAATTTTTACATTTTATATGCACTATGAAGAAAAACTTTGCATGCATATGCAGCTCTTCAGCCTTGTGTGTGAGCAGCTAAGGGTTGGGATGGCAAAAGTATTGACAGGATTCGTCGGTCCTCTTCATACAAAACCCTGAGAGATAGAGAGAGCATAGTGAGCCAGCCTGTGCAAACAAAACCATGACAAAAAAATACACTAAACATAACTCGTATAAACAATTGCAACAATTTATGTGAAAACAATAGGAATCAGAAGGATGACTCTCGATATAATGCACCAAGACATTTGCATAACTGCGGTGTTATCTGGACACTAATTAAATGGACACAGACTAACCCGATCTCAAATTTACACCTACACACCATGAAATAAGCCTGTCCATTTTCCCCAACGTGCACACACAATTTGTCCAACAATCACACAATATCCAAAAGTTTTCGTGGAAAAATACACTAAACCTCACTGTCAAATTGGAATGGCCAATTAAACAAGACTGAATCTCAAAGCACAGCAGTGAGGCTCTGAGAAGTCCCGGTGATGCTTCCACACTGCATGCCTTGGAAGTTTACTTCCAAACAACGTACCTGTTAACTGTGCTGGATTCGTCCATCATGGAGGTGGCATTAATGTCCAGCTGATTCTGGATGGCCTTGGCCACGGAGCCGATATCTCTACCTCGCCCTTTGGCTGAAGGGGAGAGAGGGAGGTAGGTGCAGGAGGAGTTGTGTCAACCCTTCGCCGCACACAATCCCATCAAACCGAGGCCCCTGCCTCGGTGTGCACTCAAGCGAGACAGCCGTGATCAATGGTGTTGAATCGAAGACAAGATGCCAAATGCACACACACTCTTCTCCAACAAGGGAAGGAAGCCTTCCCCATGCGTACCCGTCTTTGCTCCATCATCCTCTAGCACTCTGGTCACGTATGCAAGGGAGCAAATGCTCATGCGCGTACTTGGAATTGTATTAGACAGTTCTGGCATGTGAAGGTGTGGTGGTCAAGGTTGACACCAAGGTTGACACAGGTCACACAGGTCACACAAGCTAGGGGAGAGGTACGTACCGGTCTGGACCGGCCCGGATCGACAGGGACGAGAGGTGGTTGGAACGGCTCTGAGGGGAGGGGGCTGGCGAGAGCCAGGGCCCGAGACACCCCCGCCCCTCAGAGAGAGGGGATATATAAGACGGCTCCCGGAGAGCGGAGGGGTCGATCTGAGGAGAAGCTGAAGGAGGTGCGACCGGAGATCCTGGACCCCCAAGCCTCGAGGATGCCGCCCCGCTGGAACTGAGTGGGCTGAGTAGCTGTAGGCTAGGGAAGAGAGGGCTGAGTAGCTGTAGGCTAGGGAAGAGAGTAGCTGAGTAGCTGTAGGCTAGGGAAGAGAGTAACAGAGTAGCTGGAGGCTAGGGAAGGAGAGGAATGAGAATAGAGCCGGAGGCTGTACCTTCCTAGGTTGTGTGTGTGGGACTGTTCCCCCAGTGAGTCCTGAGGACTAGTGTTATCGGAATAAAAGCGTGTGGCCTCTACGAAGTCTCGGTCTCATTCAAGAATACTACAAAGGCAAGCAGATGACAGTCTTGTGCGTGACTTGGAGGTAGACCAAGGAGACGCAACAGCAAAGTAATTAGGAGTATCGCAGCTGTCGGGCCACATGCAGTGCTGACACCTCTTGTCTCGCACACCTCGTGGGCCACTGTCAACTGCCTGCCTCTCACACTGGGCAATACAAATCCAATAAATATTCAGCAGGCGCTGAATATGTATAGCAGAATTTTTTTTAAATGCTTATTTTTTAGGGCACTTTTAAATTATGGAGACAGAATAATAATATTCCTTTGCAGATAATTGTATTGTATATTTTTATTATATTTACTTAAAGTATTAGAAATTACCATTTCAAAGCCATTCAGAAAAGGGAAAGTAAAAAATGCACTGCCAATTGGCTCTCTCTCCACTGTCAAGCAGAAATTTAAAATGTAAACATGAAAGGCAAATTAGTTGAAAGCTTACAAGGGTGGTCCCCCAAAGCAGGTCAGAAATCAGGCTGGCAAGAGACAGGTCACTGCCAACCCTTCCCAGACACTTGTTGGCACCCAGCCAGTTGGTACACTCATTACACTGTTGGACCTAGGCCATTTGAGAGGTATGCACACACACATGGCACAGATGATAATGGGGGTGTGACAACTTGTCGACAGTTTAGTTTACCACATCACCTTCCACCCCAACATCGCCACCACCACCAACACCATGTCCCAATTTCCACATCACCTCATCAACGAGGCAGTGCTGGTTTAAGGGGTCTGGTCCCACCAGACTTGCTCTTCTCCGAGCTCACGGATTGTGTTGAACTTAATCAACGGACTTGTTATACACACCTGTGCCCATTCACATGGCAGACGGAGGAGTGCAAGGCTGCACCAATTACACATAGCTGCCCTTACCCTTGAAGATGGTGTGGATGATGTGTAACACAGACGTGATGTCCACGAGGCTTTGAAGCTCGTCCGAATGCACGAACTCCTCCAAATCAGACAGAAATGACCTGAATGTGCACCGTTGGGGTCGAAATGAGGCAGTTTGATCGTTGGTAAATAAGAATATATGCACATTCAAAAATACACACAGACACAAAAACACACACAACATTTTTGCTAATTAAATGTGTCTCCCTAATGCATAGTAAGGACACAATCTACATTGGAATACAAGAATTTTAACGCCATAGAAAATGTGAGACAAGTCTGAAAAACACTGGAAAAGTGTAAATTAAAAAATGGAGTGAGGAATTGGTATTTACCGACATCTGTGAAGCCAAATATAGCATCCAATTTATGTTTGCTAGGCTCTTAATACAGGATTTTTTTACAACTGATTAAGCGAGGAATGACGAAGTGGAGTAGAGAGCAAATTAAGTAACAATGTTAGAAGCATTCAGATTGTATGGAAAGAAGGAAAAGAACCCTTAAGGTAGAATAATTTAATGACCTTATGTCATTGCCTGGTTTTGGCCAATACACAGTATTCTATGCGAGCCTAACATTACAGTTTGAAGAGGGACACTACAATTCATAACAGAAGGTGACAGATCTCAACACTTCTTGAAGCAAAATGAATTTTCTCTTTGGAGATTTTTTTTTATTGCTGGTAAATATAGAACATGAAATTGGCTTTGTGCTTGTCACTCAGCAATCATGCACAATCAAATTGATGTAAGCACATTTAAACATTAACAGTTCAAGCTACATAGCGTTAATGCACATGCAATTTTTTTTTTATCATTCTATATAATAAAATTATATGAAAACAATCTGTTTATTTATTCATCCACACGATACCAAAATATATTTCATGATCCCACCGTAATTCTATTTTCATTCCTTTTTTTTCTGCACTGCACTCAAGGGAACAATTGTAAGAAGTTGTTTTTTATCCAAGTGTAGTGTTGTACAGACGGACTCTTCAACGTCTTTTGTAGCACACACTTTTATTCGTCTTATTAACACAGTCCCTATGCACTCAGAACGTACAAGCCCCCGTACCCTACAGGCTACTTAATATCCCGCTCTTTCAGTGTCCTCTGACTGGACCTAGGGAGATGTCTCCCCAACCACTGGTTACTCTGAACCCTAGCCCTTATAAGGGCTGGAGGGCTTGGTCCAGGGTCCGAGGCTTCTTCCGCCGTCTTGGGTCTTCGTGTAGTCGAACTCCCCGGGAGCTCTGAGCGCTCTGGCTTTATACTTGTTCGTGGCCGGGTTGTCCAATCCCCGGCCACCTTGTGGAACCCTGTGATTGGTCGTTTCCAATCTGCTTTTCGATCCCAATTCACCCTATCTGACCCTGACCGTTTGGTCGCGCGGGAAAACCTTGTTTACGGTCAGCTCTCACAGCTTGTGAGACCCTGACCGTTAGTTTGAGCGGGAAAACCTTGTTAACGATTTGCTCTCCCAGTTTGTGAACATCGAGTGGGTAACTCTACTACATCACCCTCCCCTTCGGAAGCCTCAGCCGTCCCGGCTGTTACAAGCAGAAAATCCCCATCAATGAATCAAAGTGTGTGTGTGTGCCACAACCAACAAGAACAGGAACATCCAACAAGAACAGGAACATCCAACAAGAACAGGAACATCCAACAAGAACAGGAACACCCACTATAAATACCCCCCCATCAACAACGCAACATATGTACATGGTCAGAACCAATCACAAATAACGACATTCGCGACGCACAACGCATGCATGCAGCATTCAGCTGCCGCAAAAAATGATGGGCAATCAAGAAAAGCGACGCGATCTAGCCCGTGTGTATTTCGCGGGCCCGTCGTAGGGGATGGGTGCCCCTTTCCGGGCTGCAGGCTGACCAGGCATCCTGGCAAAAATGTCAGCAGGGGCAGGAGGCCTCTCTGCAGGGACCCTTGGAGCAGACGGGTCGGGCAGCCTGGCAAACATGTTGGGCGGGTCAGGCATCCTGGTAAACATGTTGGGCGGGTCAGGCATCCTGGCAAACATGTTGGGCGGGTCAGAAGGTCTCTTTGCAGAGACTCTTGTTGTAGACGGGTCAGGCATCCTGGCAAACATGTTGGGCGGCTCCCGGGGCCTTCGTGCAGAGACTCGTGGCTCGCACGGCTCCCTCAGTCCCGCATCATCTGCAGGAGGAATGAGACGTCTGCGCTGTGGGTTAGGTACCAACGGGGCGACATCCGGCTCGTCGGGCATATCACACGCTCGGCCCTCGTGTTTTGAGTGTGACGCAGAGCCGCGCGGAGCAACAAATGGCTTCAGACGAGAGGGGTGCACGAACCAGCGCCGTCATCCCCAACGTATCTTAACACACTGTGGGCGCATTACCTGGACCACCTCAACCGGACCTCGCCATGGTATTAGGAGTTTAGCCGATGTGGACACCGGCACCTGGGGGCAATGAAGCCACGCCATATCACCTGGAGCCCACCGATGCACGGACGTGCGAGGGGCCTGCAACCTCGAATTTGCCCGCTGGCGGGAAGCGGAATTTTCGATCGCCGCATCACGTGCCTCAGACAGCTTTTGCAGGTTGAACCGCAAATGGTCAGTGAGCTTCGATGACTGTGGAAGCTGCTCTATCCCAAGCCGCACATCAGCGGGGGGAATGGCCTCCCTGCCATACATTAGGAAAAATGGGGAGAACCCTGTCGCTGCATGTGGCGCCATGCGGTAAGCAGCGAGGACCCCTGGGATCTGCAGGTCCCATCAACCTGATGGCATAGCATAGAGGTGAGGGTTCTATGCAACCGCTCCACCATGCCATCTGTTTGGGGGTGATAGGGCGAAGTGCGCACCTTCTTAGTGCCCAACAGGCGGCATACCTCACTCAGCAGGGTACTTGAAAAATTTCTTCCCTGATCGGTCAGCAACCGTTCTGGAGCGCCCTTGTCCAGCACATAGCCTTGAACAAAGGCGTCCACCACGGCTGCTGCCGACTGGTTGGGGAGGGCCCAGGCCATAGGCCACCGTGTAAAATACTCCACCCCAACCAGAAGGTACTTGTTACCACGAGGCGTTGTAGGGAAAGGCCCCAAAATGTCGAGAGCAACCAGCTCGTTCACACGGGATACCGTGATGGGCTGCAGCGGTGGGCATGCCGGCTTCGCTGGAGGTTTACGTTGCGCACATTGGGTGCAGCCCGTTAAAATATCAGTTACGTCGCGAAGCATGCCCGGCCAGTAAAATTGTAATCTTAGCAACCCAATGGTTTTATGCACACCCAGGTGCGACAATCGCTCGTGTGCCGCGCACACAGCCGAACACCGCAAAGCCGATGGCACTACAATTTTGTACTGGCAAGAATCAGCATCCCAATGCATGAGCAGACCACGGCGCATGGCAAAAGAGTTCGATTTACTTGAACGTGAGGACGAATCACATGCGCGACGACGCAGAGGCAACAATGACGCATCGTTCATTTGGTGCCGACCCCATTCGTCCAATGTTATCCCCAGCAAGTCGTCACTTGCTGGCGGATTTTCGTGGTCCGCACCCGGCGCAGGATCGGAAGGAAGGGCAGCAGAAACCGTTTCAGGAGGTGCAACCGGGCGTACTATTTGCGGTTTGCACCGGCCAGAACCCGTGAAACAGGCGCATTGTTCTGACGGGAGGCGAGATAGCGCGTCCGCATTACTGTGCTGTGTACCCTTACGGTAAATCACCATAAAATTGTAGTCCTGGAGGACTTCAAGCCATCGGGAGAGCTGGCCAGACGGTTGGTCAATGCGCAAAGCGTATTGTAACGCAGAGTGATCGGAGCGCACGGTAAACCGTTGACCGTACAGGTATGGCCTGTATTGCTGTATAAAGTAAACAATGGCCAGCAGCTCACGTCGGGTCACGCAATAGCGTTGCTCTCCAGGGGACAAGACCCTGCTTCCATAGGCAACGACCCTCTCAACGCCATCAACGATTTGGGACAGCACCCCGCCGATCCCGGTGTTACTGGCATCGGTGTCCAGAATAAACGGCTTTGCGAAATCGGGGTAAGCCAGGGGCGGTGCTGCTACAAGAGCATTCCGTAAGGAGTCAAATGCGGCCTGTTCCGCGTCTCCCCAATGAAATTTCAGCCCTTTCGTTGTAAGAGCGTGTAGTGGCTTGGCGATTGTAGCGAAACCAGCCACAAAATGTCGGTAGTACGACGCGAACCCGATAAAACTGCGAACATCCCCAGCAGAGGTGGGGGTAGGCCATTGGCTGACACATTTAGTTTTTTCAGGGTCTGTGGAAATACCCGAGCGGCTGACTATGTGGCCTAGATAGCGCACAGACTCACGCAGAAGGTGGCACTTCTGCGGTTTGAATTTAAGGTCCGCAGCTCGCATCTTTTCGAAAACAGCGCGCAACCGTTCAATGTGTTCGTTGAACGTGCGGCCAAAGACGATAACGTCATCAAGATAGATAAGGCATGAGTCCCACTGGAGCCCAGCGAGGACCAGCTCTATGAGCCTCTGAAACGTCGCTGGAGCCGAGTGGAGCCCCATGGGCAATCTATTAAACTCAAAAAGGCCCTGTGGTGTCCGAAAAGCAGTCTTTGGCTTTGACGCTTCGTCGAGGGGGAGTTGCCAAAACCCTGACAGAAGGTCCAAAGTGGAAAAATAACGCGCCCCTGCCAGAGCATCCAATGACTCATCCATACGTGGAAGAAGATATGCGTCAGCCACGGAAATTTTATTTAGGTGTAGTGGCGGTGCGCGCCGACAAGGTGGGGGCGTGGGTGTGCGCGCGCCGGGCGTGGCTACATCGAGTGTGGGGGGTGTTGACGCACACTGACAGTGATGGATCACGGGGCGGCGCTGGGTGTGGTTGTGCACGCAGACACGATATGGGAAACAGGATCGTAGGGAGAGCGCTGGGTGATTGGTCAACTTGGGTGGGTGCTCTCAGCGACGTCCGCATGGAGGACTATAAAGGGGGACGCGCGAGAGCACTCGGGGAGTTATTACCAGCTGAAGATCGAAGACGGAGTTGAAGAGATAGGGCCCTGAGACCCCTAGCCCCGCTGTCCTTGTAAGGGCCGGGACCCTGTGCGGCTCAGAGGCGAGGCTGTGGGACCTGGGGCCTGGTGTCCATGTGGAACCAGGTTGTGGGACCCAGAGTCGAGACTAATAACCCACCTGGGTGTGTTCCAAGAAGCTACGGGGCGTGAGAGCCCGTGTGGGTATAGCTCAGGGGAACCTCGTGGGTTATGTGGCAGTTGCCACCCGTGTAACAGTTTGGTGTTAATAAAAAGGTGTGCTACCCGTCAAAGTCGTCTCCCGCCAAGTGACTACTTTACATAGGCGCCGAAAATCTACACAGAATCGAAGACTGCCATCGTGCTTTTTGACCAGCACTATCGGGGCACTCCAGGGGCTGTTGGAAGGAGAAATGATATCAGCCGCCAGCATGTCGTCAACTGCCCATTTAACATGCTGTTTCTCCGCAGGGCTGAGCCGAAACGGGTTTTGGCGGATTGGGGCAGCGTCACCAGTGTCAATGTGGTGACGCAGCAGCTTGGTGCAGCCAATATCAAATTGTGATTTGCTGAACACATCCGAGAATTCCCGCAAAAGAGCCCGCAATTTACTCTGCTGTGACCCGGATAAATCGCCGGCATCCGCGCAGAGAGCGTCAATCCATCCCTCATCAACGTTATGAGGGCGAGGCTGCTGACTGTTCGCTACGTGTCTGACAACCCCGGTCCCCAGGGGCGCCACTGTCGCATGAGCGAGCACTGTCCCCTGTGGAATGACGGTGTCTGACAGACCGACATTCAAAACTTGTATAAATGGCTCCCTGTCGCCCGCTACAAGAGTCTGTGCGGCCACCAACGAAAGGCTGTTAACTGCTGTGTTGGAAGATCCCAATAAAATGCCATTTACCGAGGCGGTGGGAGCGAGCGGTTTCTTTAACCGTAAGGGTACGAGCATTTGTGCCCCTGGCGGAATGCGTACATGGCAAGCCGCAAAAGCCTGTACGGAACCATTTTCCGTCCGTGAATGCGTGGCCGTGGGTAAAAATGCCATCCGGCGGCCCGAGGGAAGTTCAATACATCCCTGATCGATAAGGATTTTAATGGGCATTTTGGCAAGAAAATCAGTTCCCACAAGGCACGGCACCGCAAGGGAAGAAGACACAAAAACAGGGCCGGCCAATTTAATATCTCCAATGGCAATTTGCGCCCGAATTTGGCCGAGAATCCCCAGGGAACTTCCATTTGCAGCGAAAAACGGAACGGAAACCTTTTCCAAAGATCGACATCGCACGGGCAGTATATTGTAAATCAACTCAGAGATGATAGTGGCTGATGCACCGGTATCGACAAGCACGCGCACCTCTACCCCCTCGATCGAACCAACGACCACCGAGGAACCCGCCGTCGCTGCAACCACTCTATGGGCCAGCTCTGACCACTGCCCGGGTCGCAGTGGTCGCGAAAAGTCGGCCAAACGCCGCGCATCATACGCCGTGTTCCGAGCGAAGTCAATGGTGTGTTGTGGTGTGTATGAGGACCGAGCGTGTGGGGTGCCGCGACTTGCCTGGTCATGCTGCGCTGCTCTGGAAGCTCTGTAGTCCCGGTCTCGGGATCCGGCGGAGCGGCGGCGAGGTGCACGGCAGTCGGGAGAGAAGTGGCCTCGGCGGCCACAGTTGAAACACGTCGCGTCGCTGCGGGCGAAGGGCGGTCCCCGCTCCCAGTCGTTGCGGCGACTGGTGCGATCTGGTGATCGCTGGGGCGTCACGCTGAACGTCGAGAAGACTCGATCAGGAGAGCGAGCGTTGTCCCTGCTGGCAGGCACCGATGTCGTAGCCGAAGCGGTGATGGTCTCGTCCTGGTCCAGCATTAAGTGAGCATGAATGCTCCGGGCAGCTCACAGTGAGCACATGTCCTCGTCATCCACGGCCTGGATGACAAGGCGCAGCCTCCTCGCCATCTCCAGCAGCTTCTGAAGGACGAGTGCGTCGATAGCCTCATCGTCCATGCGGGGGTAAGCCGCTCTTGCCATGGCGAGTAGCGCGGTGCGGAACGCCAATGGCGACTCCCTTGGCTTGCACCGTCTCTCGTAGAACTGGTGGCGTGTGGTGGAAGGAGGTCCGTAGACATCAGACAGCCGCTGAAGTGCTGCTTGTAGTGTCGCCCTTTGTCGCTTGGGAATGGAGATGAGTGCAGCGAGAGAGTCATCGTCCAAGGTGGCTGGCAATGCACGAAGTGCTTGTGCATCCGACCAGCCCACCATCTCCTGGTGGCTGAGGAAGCGACGTTGAAATGCTGCCCAGTCGCCCCCTGTGGACGAGAATTCGCGAAAGACAGGCAGTCGCTGCTGTAGAGCAGCTGTGTCGTCGTCTTCGTCAAGCTCGGACTCGGTCCCGAACGCAGCGATGGCTTGGTCAGCAACATGTACTGTACGGCGTTGCAGCCATGATGACGCGGTGTTGCTGGAGGATCCAGCAGAGGCAGCGTCGCTCTCTGATGATGCAGTGTGTCGTGATTGGCCCCCGGAGGTACCAGCATGCACTTGGCTTCCGCCCCCACGTGACCCATCGGCGGGAAGGACGTTCTCTTCCGGGTTTGCGATGGCGGGGACGTTCGCTGTCGACCGATCCTCTCCGCCCGCAGCCCCCAGGGTAAGTTGCTCCAGGATGGCTGCTGCAGCATGCAGCAGCTGGGCGAGGCGTGCGTGAGCAGCCTGGGTGCCGTCGCTCGCGGCGATCGGCTGCACAGCTGGTGGTGGGGCGGCTGGCAACACGCCAACATCTTCAGCGCCGCCCGCAGCACCCACAGGTGAGTCAGAGCTTGCATCATCGGGACTTCGCGTGCGGTTCATTCGTCTTGTTTCCATCTTCTGACGTCAATGTAGTGTTGTACAGACGGACTCTTCAACGTCTTTTGTAGCACACACTTTTATTCGTCTTATTAACACAGTCCCTATGCACTCAGAACGTACAAGCCCCCGTACCCTACAGGCTACTTAATATCCCGCTCTTTCAGTGTCCTCTGACTGGACCTAGGGAGATGTCTCCCCGACCATTGGTTACTCTGAACCCTAGCCCTTATAAGGGCTGGAGGGCTTGGTCCAGGGTCCGAGGCTTCTTCCGCCGTCTTGGGTCTTCGTGTAGTCGAACTCCCCGGGAGCTCTGAGCGCTCTGGCTTTATACTTGTTCGTGGCCGGGTTGTCCAATCCCCGGCCACCTTGTGGAACCCTGTGATTGGTCGTTCCCAATCTGCTTTTCGATCCCAATTCACCCTATCTGACCCTGACCGTTTGGTCGCGCGGGAAAACCTTGTTTACGGTCAGCTCTCACAGCTTGTGAGACCCTGACCGTTAGTTTGAGCGGGAAAACCTTGTTAACGATTTGCTCTCCCAGTTTGTGAACATCGAGTGGGTAACTCTACCACACAAGTACTATAATGGTAAAATTCATTTTAGAAGATGTACATAAAAATAAAGGATCAATGTGGGTTTGACCTTTTCATCCCATTAGTAAACATAGGATGGGATACCATCAATTATGTAGAAATGTTTATTTAAATATTTTGGGCACTGTAAATTTGTCATTGGGAAATCAACACAGATTATTGCAAACATGCACATGCATGCGCACATGCATAAATATGAAATAGGTAGAAAACATGCATAACAATGAGCCGCACAGCGGAGTGGTGAACCTACGTGCCTTTCAGTGTTGTATACATAATGGTCTGCATGGAAGTCAGTATTAAAATATTAAGACAATATCTACTGAAGATTATTAAAAACATGTTGTGCTCTGTACAAAATAAATGCATTGATGTATTAACCTGAATGGTATACAATAGCCAGAGTTGGGAACATATCTAGTGAGAATGTTTTTTTAATAACCACTCTGCTTTGTTGTTTTTGTAAGTACGACCAATCATGCAGGTGTTTCTGCTAAAAGTACGAGTGACATACCATGTGTCTGTACTATTGCAGGCATAAATATACTTCAGGAAGAAACCTTACCACAACGAGTGCCAGTTACACACTTATGTAACAAAAGATTCGGATAGAATAAAAACTGACACTTACCTGCACTGCTTGATTCTTAAGTACCATCTTTATGAATCCATAGAATAGACTATGTGCTTAAAGTTAATTGCACATTATGTGTAGTGACATTGCGGATGTCACTGTGTAATGCCGGCCCTGGAGAGGCACGGCGTACGATGTACTCACATCGCGGACACCCCGTATATGTGGGTGTAGTACCGGCCCTAGAAAGGCTCAGTGAGCGAGCGCTGAGACATAGCACTGAGTGGCACCACGCTCGGCGTGCAGTGACGACCCCTACAGGATGGGGTGTGAGTGTGTCAGCCATGGAATGGGGTTAGGCCATGGCACTCTGGTTGACCCCGGAGGACACGTGACTGGTAAAGTCTACACAGGGGCCCCAAGTGGGGGCTAGGAGTGGTCACGTGTCGGGGCGAGATCCTGCTGGAGGATTCGAGAAAGTGGTCGTGGCCAAGGGCGGAGCCAGCCACGACCAGTGAGGACATAAGCCGGGTCCCCAGAGGGGCCGGGGTTCAGTGTTGCCGTTGTCATCTGAAGATCTACGTTCGACGTCCGTGTCGAGTCCCCAACACGTGGACCTGGACCCAAGCTGGAGTCCTGTCCGTTGTAGCTACTCCCAGTGTACGTGTAGTTAATTTTACATTCTTTACATAGCCTAAATGTGATCTTAAATTCAAGACTGAATACTATGAATAATCAAGTGTGGGATATAGGTTAAAGTCAACATCTAACAGTAATACTCTTAAAAAAAATTTTTTTAAGCAAAATCAAATGTGTGCAGGCAATCCATCCTCACTGCAATAAGTAGGTCTGCTTCCCAAGCCCTGCTTCATGAAATGCCGAATCTACTTCATCATATACACAAGTCACCGCTATTTATACAATTCCAAGAAGGAACTAAACCTCGCCAGTGAATGCATGTAATGATTTGCCCCCCATCAGTGCAATCAGATTCAGGATGAAAGTATTTTATTGCAATTGTGATAAATGTAGTGCCCTCTTGGCTGCAAGAAGCATGTAAACCAGTTACACGCAGTAAATAAGAAACTAAAATAATTAATTTCACATTTACCTTTAATGTAAAACATATAAATAATCAATGGATACGTTGTTATGTGTCTACTAGACACTGTTAACAGACGGTCTCTTTTTGCGCACCTGGTAATTTTATCGTTACGAAGCACAGTCGCCAGGATGCAGGCAGAAAGTGGGGGCATGTTGGACAACGTCTCCAGGAGCACGGGGGTGCTCTCCGCCATGTTCTGAAGTACAACACACAACGTGAGCTGCTCAACACTGTTTGGGAATCCGTATGCCTTGGAGATCACCAGTCTCACCCTGTGCACATCTGCAGTATGCTCACCTGTCGAACGATCATTTAAAAACCTCATGCCACAGCGAGAAAGAAACAATGTCAAGGTACATAAGCACCTGCATTCTTCTAAAGTTTACGCTCACACTCAGACCGTAAATATAGTAAGCAGCATATTGGTGTATCCCCACATGTACACAAAGTCATACAGTGTATGGCTAGCATTACCTGAATTGATTATCTTTAGCTGTTTGCATTAAACATCTCAAGTGATTGTCCATTAAAACTGTACTACCTGAAATTGAAAACTAAGAGAAATTCCACTTATGGTCTTTAATATAGCCATCCACTATAATGGATTTTTTTAAAATCAAATTCTTCCAAGACATCAACAGTACCAAACTTTCAGCTAATGATAAAATTTGTGAGCATTACCAATCAGCTGTTCTCAACAATAATTTGCAGCGAGCCACAGCGCCTGACTAAAGCGGCACTCTGCTCATCGCACGTATTAGGTATATACGCACACTCCTATACCTAATAGAAATCAGCGACAAAGTCCATAAACACAATCTCTCAGTCCGCCACTCTTCCTAAGGAGCAATTCCAGCCTTTCATCCCTCATACCTTTTGTATGATGTTCTTAGTTTCAGCAACCACAGCGAACATTGTGATTGAGACAATGTCATGGAAGAGGCTCTCTTGGAAGGCTCTCCACTGACATACGGTGGCCAATAATCCTGCAAGTGCAGGACCAAGCTCCAGCAGCACCTGTAACACCAACACATCCCCATGTGGGTAAGGGTGGAAAACTGGACAACCGACTTGAATACTATGCATACCACTAGTTTTTTATTTATTCAGGGAAGTACTGAGACCCATGTCATGAGGGTACTGCTTTAAGCTATACTCTTAGTTCTTTAAGCTGCTACACCAATTCTTCATTTAACGACACATTTATATATTTGAAGTATGGGAATTGACGGCAGGAACTTCTTGACGGGAACACACTTTTTATTAAATCTTTACGTGTCAAAATACAACGTGCAGTCTCCTTTCTTCCGACTTCACACTCCACTACTCTCGTGTAAACTCTAGGCCTCTGGCTACACACGATACCCTTCACTCGTGTAGACCCTATGCCTCTGGCTACACAATACACTCGACTCGTGTAGACCCTATGTCCCTGGCTACACACACTGCATTCGGCTCGTGTAGACCTTATGCCTCTGGCTACACATACTACACTCGCCTCTGGGTTACACAGAGTCCCGGTCCCGTTAGGACAGCGGGACTAGGTACCGCAGGGCCCTAGGTCTTCATCCCGTCTTCATTCTTCGCTGGTTACACACTGCCCTCACGCCTGTGTGCATCCCCTTTTATAGCCCCTGCTCACGAGAGACGGAGCTGATGCGTACGTCAACGTGAGCATCGCTCCTTAATGAACCAATCACGACGCACTCTCTCTACGATCCGTTTTCCCCAGCGCGTGTTAACACTCCTCCACCAATCACACCGCGCTGCCACCCGATCACTCCCTCTCAGCACGTCACCGGCCCACAGCCAATCAGTACCCCGTAACCCACGACCCCGCGCTGACCCCTGATCCTCCACCGTCAGCGCGCGTCACCACCTACACAGCCAATCATTACGCGCTGGCATACGATCTCTAATCCCAGCGCGTATCACCTCTACATCACCCCCTCCCACATAGCTTGCAGCCGGCCCGGCTGTTAACCAACAACACAACCTAACGTCAACGCAGTAATAAAGAAACTCCACCTCCCAGTGTGCCCCGTAACGCAACAACAACAACACAACACAACACTTAAATATGAAGCAATATACAGCCCGACGAACAACACAATAAAAGCGAACACCGGAAAACGAACGCGCCAAGTGTCTCTGTGACTAAACGCAGTGCCGAGGCGCTCCGGCTGCCTCGACTCCTCACGTGGCAGGTCACACAAAGTAGCGCGACCTAGCGCGAGTCCGTCTGGCCGGTCCGTCGTATGGGACGGGACGTTGGCGACCGTCCGGTGGCTCCGGCCGCTCAAGATCCGGCCGCCGGTGGTCGGCAGCTGTCAGTTCCGAGACACCTGGGAGCGGATCAGGCGGAGACATGTGAGGAGCAGGCAAAGACAATTCCCCCTCAGGGTCGCTGGTCACGTCACATGCTCGGCCCTCATGACACAAGGGGAGGCCATACGGAGGCGAGAACGGTTTCAGTCGGGAGGGGTGGACGTACCAACGGCGTTTTCCCCATTTTATCTGAACGCACTGGGGGCGTGCAACCCGCACGACCTCCACGGGTCCCCGCCACGGCTTCAACAATTTAGGCGACGTAGCCAAAGGTGCCTGAGGGCAATGCAGCCAGGCCCTGTCACCTGGTTCCCAATTGTGCACGGACACCTTCCGTGCCCGCAACCGCTCGTTTGCAATTTGGCGAGCCCGCGAATTAAGCCGTGCGGCCTCCCTTGCCTCTGTCAGCTTATGAATATTAAATTTAATATGCTCTGCCAATTTCGAATTAGCTCGTGGTGCGGGCAGACCCAGCTGCGTTTCCATGGGCGGGTCGGCTTCCCGACCGTACATCAGATAAAACGGGGAAAATCCCGTAGCTGCATGGGGGGCCATTCTATACGCGGCGAGGACCCCAGGGACCTGCAGGTCCCAATCAACATGTGCCTCACACACCTGCTGGCACAACATAGAAGTCAATGTCCTGTTAAGCCTCTCCACCATCCCGTCCGTCTGCGGGTGGTACGGGGAGGTACGCACCTTCTTGGTACCCAACAGGTCGCACACCTCTTGCAGTAATTTACTCGAAAAATGTTTCCCTTGGTCAGTCAGCAAGCGTTCGGGAGCCCCCTTGTCCAGGACGTAGCCCTGGACAAAGGCGTCCGTCACAGCCGCCGCCGACTGGTTGGCGAGTGGCCACGCCATAGGCCACCGGGTAAAATATTCGACCCCCACCAACAGGTACTTATTACCCCTAGGCGTGACCGGAAAAGGCCCCAGAATATCGAGTGCAACGAGCTCGTTAGTGCGCGAGACCTGGATGGATTGCAGCGGTGGATTAGCTGTCACAGGCGGTGGTTTCCGTCTGGCGCACTCAACACAACCCTTCAGAATATTCACCACGTCACCCCCCATTCCCGGCCAATAATAGTCACGCTGAAGCAGGGCAAGCGTTTTGTTAACTCCCAAATGCAAGAGGCGTTCGTGTGCGGCCAAGACAACCTTCCCCCTCACAGCAGCAGGCACCACAATCGCATGCCGCCGGGACAAACTGTCCCATCTCATCAATAGGCCTTGCTTAAGCTCGTAGGAGCCAGTTCGGTCGTGGTTACCTTCGGAACCCCCCGTCTTGCGGCGCAATGCCAGCAGGGAGCTGTCCGCCATTTGGAGACGGCCCCACTCAATCAATGACAGTGAGAGCAGCGAGTCCTGACCCCCAGGGGTAGCGGGACCATCCCCAATTGGTGTGCTCGCGGCCGCAACCAACGCCTCCCTACCTTCCGTAACCGGCGGTTTACAGCGCGCCGATCCCGATAAGCACGCACATTTGTGACAAGGCAACAACCGCGACAGGGCATCGGCATTTGTGTGTCGCAACCCTTTACGGTACGTAGTCGTGAACTGATAGTCCTGGAGGACTTCCAACCACCGCGACAATTGGCCCGAGGGCTGGGCGACCCGCAATGAATACTGGAGCGCCGCGTGGTCCGTCCGGACCGTGAAATGACGACCATAGAGATATGGCCTGAATTGTTGTACAAAAAAAACAATGGCAAGCAGTTCGCGACGGGTGACGCAGTAGCGCTGCTCTGCCGGTGACAACACCCTGCTACCATAGGCAACCACTCGTTCGACCCCTCCAACGACTTGGGACAGCACTCCCCCAATGCCCGTGTTGCTAGCGTCCGTGTCTAGCAAGAAGGGACTCGCGAAGTCCGGATAGCGCAAGGGTGGGGCCCTAACCAAGGCGTCCCGGAGGGAGCAGAATGCAGCCTCCTCCTCCGGTCCCCATCGGAACTTCACTCCTTTCGCCGTTAGAGCGTGCAAGGGTTTTGCAATGGTGGCGAAGTGCTCAACGAATCGGCGATAATACGAAGCAAAACCGATGAAACTGCGTACGTCTGACACTGACGTGGGCGTCGGCCACGAACTGACACAGTCCGTCTTCGCAGGATCGGTAGAAATCCCCGAAGAGTCGACAATGTGACCCAAGTACCTCACGGATTTACGAAAAAGGTGGCATTTGGCCGGTTTAAACTTTAATTTAGCCGATCGCATTCGCAAGAACACCCCCCTCAATCGCTGGTGGTGTTCTTCAAACGTTTTACCGAAAACAATGACATCGTCAAGGTAAATGAGGCACGTATCCCACTGCAAGCCCGACAAAACCAATTCCATAAGACGCTGAAACGTCGCCGGAGAGGAGTGAAGTCCCATGGGTAACCGGTTAAACTGAAACAGGCCCCCTGGAGTCCGAAATGCAGTCTTAGGCTTAGACTCTTCGTCGAGTGGCAACTGCCAGAATCCAGATAATAAATCAAGAGTCGAAAAGTATCGCGCACCAGACAATGCGTCGAGAGACTCGTCCATCCTGGGGAGCGGATACGCGTCGGCCACAGAGATCTTATTCAGGCGACGGAAATCGACGCAAAATCGCAGGGACCCGTCCTGCTTTTTAACGAGCACAATAGGTGCTCCCCAAGGACTGGAGGAAGGCGAAATAATGTCGGCTTCTAGCATATCGTTAACTGCCGACTGAACATGTTCCTTCTCAGCAGGACTCAGTCGGAAGGGATTTTGCCTGACCGGTGCCGCATCGCCCGTTTCAATGTGGTGGCGTAGCAGGTCCGTGCACCCAATGTCATACTTATGTTTACTGAAGACATCCGAAAATTCAATGAGCAACCCGCGCAGCGCACCCAACTGTACCGCTGACAAATCGTCAGAGTCCGCGCACAGCGAATCAACCCAATCGAGGTCCTCCTTCAATGTAACGTTTTTCGTGGGACCCGGATCCGCCTGCGCAACCAGCCTCTCCTCCGCAGGGACCCGCGCCGCGTGAGCTAGCACGGTGCCCTGCTGAATGACGGCCGGCCGCGCCCCAGCGTTTAAAACCATCACAAACGGATCCCTGTCAGCCCCCACCAAAGTGTGAGCCACCGACAAATCGAGACCTCCAACAGCCCTATTAGAAGGACCCAAAAGCATGCCCTGTTCCGAGGCCTCCTTCACCCATGGCTTCCGCAACCGGAGGGGAATTAACATTTGTGAACCCGGGGGCACGTGCACGGTCTGTGTCGCTAACGCCTGTATGGTAGCGCACGCCGTCCGAATTTCATTAGGGCTCGTCAAAAATGAAATACGGCGACCCGATGGTAGTTCAATGCAACGCTGATCAATGAGAATTTTGATGGGCATTTTTGCCAAAAAATCAGTGCCCAATAGACAAGGGACCGCCAGGGAGGACGAAACAAAAACGGGTCCCGACAATTTGATATCACCAATGCAAATGGACGCCCTAATCTGACCGATAATGCCCAACGATCCCCCGTTAGCGGCGTAAAATGGCACATCCACCGGAAGAAGCGGACGACATTGTACAGGGAGAATATTATAAATGAGATCCGATATAATAGTCGCCGATGCCCCCGTGTCCACTAATACCCTGACCTCGACCCCATCAATAGATCCGGTAACGACGGATGAACCCGCTGAGGCAGCCACTATTCTGTGCCCCAACTCCGACCATTTAATGTCTCCCCGGTCCCGGCCGAATCGCCCTCTCTGAACCGAATCCCCGAACTCTACTCGGCTCTCCCCCGCCGCAACGCGACGACCCATATGTGCCGAGTATGCGGGCCGAGCATGTGAGGTGCCGCAACTTGCCGGGGTTTGCAGGGACGACTTGGGGCCTTGGTCGTCGTCCAGCCGAGGTCCCATGGCGCGCTGACGTGGGGCGCGGCAACCGGAGGCTACGTGGCCCCGGAGGCCGCAGTTATAGCAGGTGATGACAGTCGTCGGAGATCTCGGTTGCTCCAGCTTGCGGGCCGCTCGCAGAGGCGAACGACCCCCCCGATCTCCAGTCCCCCGGTCGTCCCGCGAAGAACGCCTCCTCTCGTGGGCTGACGACTTGGGGCACGGTGACAACTGGGCCCGGAGTTGAGGACACGGCAGCGTTGCAGACGACTCCCTGTTTACGTTGAAGGACCTCGTGCGCTTGTATGCTTGTGGCGACCCGTAAGGATGAAATATCGGTCTCATCGGCCGTGTTGATGGGGACCCCCAGGTCCTGCGCCAACTTGAGCAGCTGCTCCAAAACCATGGCATCTTGGCCCTCCTCGTCCATACGAGGGAACGCGGCGTCGGCGAGAGCAAGCAACGCCGTGCGGTAGGCGAGCACGGTCTCCGTGTCCGCCTTCCGTCTTGCATAAAAATGATGGCGGCACGCCGAGGGAGGACCATAGACCTTGGCCATGAGAGCCAGCGCATCCTTGAGCGTGGAGCGGTCCGACCTGCGTGCGGACG
The DNA here is from genome assembly GCF_015708825.2 of Lethenteron reissneri. Classification (NCBI taxonomy): domain Eukaryota; kingdom Metazoa; phylum Chordata; class Hyperoartia; order Petromyzontiformes; family Petromyzontidae; genus Lethenteron; species Lethenteron reissneri. The sequence goes on from NW_026891123.1 coordinate 88,766, forward strand.
TGAAGGCCGCGAGCGCGTTGTCATCCAGCATGGCAGGCAGTGCCCGCAGTGCCGTAGCGTCGGACCAGGCGGACATCTCCTGATGCGCCAAAAATCTGCGCTGAAATTGGCTCCAATCCCCGCCTTCCGCCTTGAAGGCTGACAACGTGGGAAGGCGCTGCTGAAAGATGAAGTCGTCCTCCTCCTCGTGCTTCCTCTCTGCCGCCCCGTCGGTGTGTAAGATGGCGGCCCCCTCGGCGGGTGTGTGATGGCGGTCCGCCGCGCGCGTTGGTGACGTCAGCGGGCGCGCATGGAGAACCGCTGCCACGTGGTGATGGCCGTTCCCGCCAAAAGTCGGTGCAGATGAAATGGCGGGCATCGCCAAATCGTTTTGGCGGGAATCTGCAGGGCGACCCTGCAGAACGTCGGCCGCCGTTCCCGCTCCTCCCGACGAGCTGATCTCCGCCAGGATGGACGCGGCGGCGAGCAGCAGCTCCGCCAGACGGGAGTGCGCTTCGCGAAGCACGGCGTCAGTCCCCCGTCGCTCGTCCGGCGCCGTCGGCGGATCCTGCCCCATGGGCAACTCCTCTTCCTCACCCCCCGATGCCAGCTGGCCCGCGTCGTCGAGGTTGTCCCCGTGGTCAATCCCGTGGGTCCGACGGTTCCTCCTTGTATCCATGCTTGGAAGACCGTTTCACTTCTGACGCCAGTTGAAGTATGGGAATTGACGGCAGGAACTTCTTGACGGGAATACACTTTTTATTAAATCTTTACGTGTCAAAATACAACGTGTAGTCTCCTTTCTTCCGACTTCACACTCCACTACTCTCGTGTAAACTCTAGGCCTCTGGCTACACACGATACCCTTCACTCGTGTAGACCCTATGCCTCTGGCTACACAATACACTCGACTCGTGTAGACCCTATGTCCCTGGCTACACACACTGCATTCGGCTCGTGTAGACCTTATGCCTCTGGCTACACACACTACACTCGCCTCTGGGTTACACAGAGTCCCGGTCCCGTTAGGACAGCGGGACTAGGTACCGCAGGGCCCTAGGTCTTCATCCCGTCTTCATTCTTCGCTGGTTACACACTGCCCTCACGCCTGTGTGCATCCCCTTTTATAGCCCCTGCTCACGAGAGACGGAGCTGATGCGTACGTCAACGTGAGCATCGCTCCTTAATGAACCAATCACGACGCACTCTCTCTACGATCCGTTTTCCCCAGCGCGTGTTAACACTCCTCCACCAATCACACCGCGCTGCCACCCGATCACTCCCTCTCAGCACGTCACCGGCCCACAGCCAATCAGTACCCCGTAACCCACGACCCCGCGCTGACCCCTGATCCTCCACCGTCAGCGCGCGTCACCACCTACACAGCCAATCATTACGCGCTGGCATACGATCTCTAATCCCAGCGCGTATCACCTCTACATATTTATGCAATCTAACCCCAAAAACCTATATTATGGTCTTCATTGGTAATATATACATGTGAAGGGAAACCACAGAACTGAAAAACAATCCCACTCATTAGAGAATAACGATTTAAAAAATCTGGACAAATAGGCCAGCAGCCTACTTGCATTTACTAGCCACCTAGTAGCCTCTCATGCACTCAATGATTTCGAAATGAACCAACTCTTCCCTCCAAAATTCTGAATTACAAGTGTGTTCCACTAGTCTTAGCTCAACGAGTAACAGATGGAGACTCAGCCATACTCCTGGAGGCAAGACATTTATTAATACCAACACACTAACACAAAGGGGTAAATGCCCCTTCACCAGATAACAACCTATGGTGGTGGTCCACCAGGCTAACTACAATAACTGCACTGGCAGTAGCTACGATGGACGGGACCCCAGCTTGGGTCCAAGTCCCCGTGTTGGTGACTTGTCTTTGGACGTAGGGCGTAGAACGTAGAGTCTTCAGGATAACAACAGCAGCCGGTCCCACTGGGGGCACGGTTTATATCCTGTGTGGCGGGGCTCACTCCGCCCCTAGCCACGACCACCTTCTCGAATCCTCGAGGAGCATCTCCAACTAGACACGTGATCCCCCCAGCCGCCCTTTGGGGGTCCCCGGGTAGGCACCTCCGGTCACGTGTCCTCCGGGGTCAACCAGAGTGCCATAGCCACTTTGCAACCCCGTTCCGTGGCCGGCACCCTCGCACCCTATCCTCTAGGGCAGGGGTCGGCAACCTACGGCTCCGGAGCCGCATGCGGCTCTTTACGGGCTGCTTCTTGACGATATGTACGTATGTACTCAGATGCATTGCGGCTCTTGAAATACTGAATTTTGTACCGAATTGGAAAGAAATGGCTCTTCTTGTTATTTTGGTTGCCGACCCCTGCTCTAGGGGCTGGCACTGCACGCAGCGCGTGGTACCATCCGTCGCTGTCAATTAGCGCTCACCGAGCCCCGCTTAGGGCCGGTACTGCATCCATATTCCAGTGGTGTCAGCGATGTCATTACATCGCACGCCGTGCCTCTCACTGCCCAGCTTCACACAGTGACATCCCGCGATGTCACTAAACAGATATGAATTGCCTTCCACATCCCTTCGCAACTCAAATGAACACTGTACTAACAAGAGTGTCACCTCCTACACAACACTTGCTATTCCATTCCCATTTTTTTCCCAATATATACACATATACAAAGACATAGATCCCCCGAATAACTTTAACAGACTGTTGGGGCAAGTGCTATTAGCGAGCACACTAGGCCGCCTGTCTCCCTCGTGGCGATGTTTACACAATGCATTAGGTACCCATTGGAGGCTGAGTCGACCTAGGGGAGGCCCAAAACCGGTTCAAATAATTACCACTGGTGTTGGTCGTGGGCAGGAATCGAATTTTGGGTCGCCGGGTTTGTAGCGCAGCACACTAACCGCTAAACTACCACTCCCTACATACACATATATACCACACACAGCACATACATCCACAGATAATACGCATCATTAGCAAACAGCCAGAAATGTTAATCGAGAGATTAAAAACTACATTGACCCTGTGGTTAAGGGGGGTACCTGTTGCGCGACATCCGCCTGCTTGCGGGTACAGCGGCCCATCATTTGCAGGAGCTTTTGGAACACGGTCGGAGCAACCTGCACGAGTTCTCTGAGCTTCTCCTGCGAGGCGGCGATGGCGCTACGTGCGGCAGCATCAACGACAGGTTCTGCCCTGCTCCGGGCACGTGTCACTCTGGCCTTTGCGTTCTTGCCGACGGCGCTCGCTCCGGGCACCTCGGTCGCGTCCTCGTGGTCCTGGCACAGGCAGTGCCTCAGCACGCTCTGCAGAAGTTGCAAACCCAGTGGCAGGCACTGCACTCCTTTATCTGAGAGCAATCGTGGGAATTAAACAGTTGTGTTCATTATTGTTGTGTTCAAGGTGTACAAGGAACTGTTCGAAAGATTAATTAATGAAAACAGAATCACTTCATGAAAGCACAATCAGAAGCCTGTTCAAGACTCAGAAGTAAGTTATCAAGTTGCTGCTTCAGTGAACTTTTCTGAAGAAGGCCATTCGGCCACAACGTCAAGATTATCATTAAAAAGGGTTCATTTTAATTAATGTGTCACGTTTTGACTTCAGAAGCAATTTTATTATATCTTAAAGAGCCATTCTCTGATACAGGGTCGTCCACTCCTCGCTAAATATTCAAAGTGAATATGTATTAGTCTCATTACATGATGCCAATGGCACATAACTATGAAAATGGGTGCCAGAAAATAAGTGCAGATGTATGGTGTTCAGAGAATAAAAACTATAAATGATAAAACAATAAAGGCACTGTTGCAATATACTTTTTCGGTGCCTCATGATGTATAATTTACGAAAGGAGTGAATTGTGTGCTATACAATATTATTGAGCTCTCTTGCCTGTTTCCACCACACTGATGGTGAATTCCAGGCAATGTCCAATAAAGTCAGGGTCTGCAAGCCCCACAAGCACTATGTCCTTACAGGCCTTCAGATACACCTGTGAAAGACAACATCAGGATTCAGTGGTCAAAGCTTGAAAGAGTAGAGGTTGGAGGTTGGAATGGGCACGGGGCAAATGTCGTACGATGCTGCTGAAATTATTTTACGGCGATACAGTAGACAAAACACTTAGCATGCAGGACACAGCATTCATGCGGCATGTAATTCTCAGGAAACTTGACTCATTATTGCCAACACACGAGTTGCTTACAGAAACATGCTTTCTTTGATGTCTGGCTCATTAGGCACACACTGGTGTCAACAATGCATAGTTTATTTATTCAGTATATGTTCCTGTGTTATTCATGTTGAATGCTGTGGCTGTGAAGTGTGCTCATGAGTGAAACACTGCCACTTCGCTGCACAAGTCACTTGCCATGGGTGTATATATACGTGTGTAGGTATGTACACTTCATATGGGGAGTGCAAGTGCAGGGGATAGCTCATTGCGCTAACATTTTTACAATCCAGGTTTGATTTGTGGGTATGCAGAGAAGTGGCAAGGACCGGGCATTGCTTATGTAACACAGTCAGATATGAGCATCTATGCAATTTTTTGATCTGGTAAGACAAAGGTGATAGGGCATTGGACTGTCCCCACCACTTTCTCATGTTCTACACAATAGGGGCCTAAATTGGTGCTAACTAATATCATTTATCCAATGCAACCAAGCTAAACAAATATCAAAACCGATGCACTTCTTAAATACAAAAATTAGTGGAATTCATTACGCATTGCGATCTTGTCCACATCCTGCAATAAACGGCAATGCATAGCTGCTGAAAGTGCCTGTCTGGGCAGCTCACGGATATAGCAGGCATTCATTTAATAAACAACAAACGTACTTTATTGTGTGCACATGAGACAACAAATTTTTTTTTATGTTTACACGGTATGTGGATATATATATATGTCCTTGGGTTTAATTTGTTTTGCCAAACTGTGTAAGTGTAACAATGTATATGAAATTAAGCATAAAATTCTATACACAAACAGCCATGCAATGTTTACAAAAATAACCCTTCAATCAATGATTGTTTTGTAAAAACCACTGATGGCCTGATATGCAACTAGTCACCAAGAAATGTAATCTCCATATGTAATTGTTTTAAATCCATAACACTCACACGCAATTTTATGCACTGCTTAATGATGCATCAAAAAAGATGCAGAAATTGAGATATATAATTAATTGGAGCTGAACAGGCCCTGAGACAGCAAAGCCAACACAAAAAGCTATCATCTGGCAGTGGCTTGAACATGGCAGTTGGTGATAAATGTAATTCCGACAGAAGCGACTCCAAAAGAAACTGAATGACTTGTAACCAAAAAGAACAATGAAACTACAGATTCTCATTAAGCATTCCTCACTGTTGCAATGTCGAGCGCGAAGCTCGCTTGAGCCTCAGCCTTGTTGCTAGCAGTGTCGTGTGGAGCCTGGAGTGCGCACAGCACGTACTGCACCACCCAGCTGCTTGTGCTCTCAAAGGAGGCCTGAATCGCGCGGCCTTCTCCATTGTGCTGCCAAATACAAACAAACATATGTACACACTATAATAGAGGTTTTTGGGTTACACACTGCTTACACACACACAATACATAAGTACACAGCCATACTAGTTATTGCTCGCAAAATCCCTGTCATCGAACTGGGTGCTGTGTCGCACTGGCCATCATCATCATTTCATCACTCTAAACAATATGATACCCATGACTTGACAACACCAAAGCAGGGCAGGCAAGTACCTGCATTTATCGTGTCCATCATATCATGGGTTGCATTACGAGATAGGTATTACCATTCAATGTAATTACTTAAAATTACCTGGTCATTCAGTAAATGCAATGCTTTTGAATTACCTACATTACAATACTGTGGAAGTACTGCTTATACATTGACTTATATTGAAGTTATTGTGCAGTATGGCAATATAATTATTACTCCGCTAAAATAGGCCACAGCAATCAGGGCATTTATTTATATATTAAGATTCATTTAAATGGTTGATGAATACAATTTTTAAGTGGTATCCCACATTGACGCTGCTTTGATAAATGAAGACATGCACCATGGGCTGGAATTGGGATCGCCTATTTGTCCCAGGCTCTTCTCCACAGGGATGCTGACCTTATGGTGAATGAGGATCTGTAGTAGACAGTGCAGCCGGAATACACGTAAGGCCGTCGCACTCGCAGTGTCCACGCCGATCGTCTTCGGGTTTTTAAGGAAGGCTCGCAGAGTGTCCTGTATAAGAGTGCAGGGAGAGATTATCAGCAAATTAAACCACTTGCTCGCTCTTTGTACTTATAAGCGTCGCAAAGCTTTGCCGTCTCTCTCTGTTGCCTTTCAGTGCTTAAATAGAGGTGACATGGCCAAGCAGTAGCGCATTTGCCGCTTTTTTCAGAGGTTAGTGATTTGTGACTGCCATGTTCAATACTGCGGGTGTATGCACCGTTTACTCCGCAGTGAATGTTAAAGATCCCATGGCATAATTCAAAATAGCAGCCATATAAGCCTGCATCTTGGTACAAATAAAAAAACTACACCTAAATTACTTGTGGTAAAACACAGCACTATCATTCCCTCTTGGCAAACTATGTCAGTCTGTGAAACAAAGTGCCTTCATGATAGTCTTGCACCATAAGAATGGCACAAATACCAAATGTTGTAAATTGTTATATAAATCAAAGGCAGACATTCACAGAAATACAACCCCATTCCGTTGTACTACCCCATTTATTTGTGCGAATGTTCGAGTCACGTAAGCACCTTTGAGGTGGCCAGTAGCTCAGTGAGAGCATTCAGCTTGTGACCAGAATCCAGCACAGAAGCGCAGCACACAGGTGAGCTGAGCATGTACTCTGTGTACTGCAGTGCCAGGTCGGGCTTTGGCAACATGGGTACACTTATCCGCACTCGGTTGACTCTTGTCTGATGGGTGACAGTTGCAGATAGGAACAGGTCAAGTTCGGACAATGAAACATTTCAGTGCGAGTCTAAATCCCACAAGCAATTTTTACACCCGCGAATTTTGTTAGAAAGATTCGTGATTGAAGCAGTAATAGTTGAAACATAAGCAGCACTATTTGCGATGGTCATACTCATAAATAAGAACACTGATGGAAATAGGTGGTATAATTTTTCATTGAGCAATAATAATATATTTTATATAAGTACTCATGGCTCTGTATAGTTCCTTGGTCTTTGCGTTCCGATTGGCTGCCGTCAACTCACTGCTCAGCGCCTTTTGATTAGCTAATGGCCACGGGCATTTGTGCGGAGAGGGGGCTAAGTAGGAGGGGAGGGCTGCGGCGAGGGGGGGTGCTGGGGATTGTCCCACGCAAGGGGGGACACCCAGTGGTGGAGAGGTGGGGGGATATTGGGGGTGGGGGGGGACCATCCTTGAAAGACGGGTACATACACTATTTAGTCAATGAAATAGTATCTGTAAATGCTAATGGTAAAAATATTGAAATAAAAAGTCGTTGAAAATAATCATGACAAATATTTATTGTTAAGTAATGTCAATTGAAAGGTTATTCTATCTTTGCCCCCTTGTTATCTCTCAGACTAACCTGTGGAGATTTTTTGCCCAGATTGACAGACAGCCATTCTGTAATGAGCTCCAAAATGTGACCCGCCTGGCCCCAGCAGCACATGCAGTCCAGCAACGGTGTGAAATCCATGTCATCCACACCCAGTTCAAAGGCACGTAGCCGTGACAACACGCTGCCACTGCCACCGCCACCAACCACACAGGCAAAAAAACGATAGATCAGCGATTGATGGAACCGTGAGCATACACAAAGCTTGAAACTGGTGAGGTATTCTGTGAGAAGTAACTGGAAAAAAAGTATTAAAGTATTTCACCAGCCCTCACCTGAAAGTAGGGATGGTGTTGGGAGGCATGTAGGAAGCAAGAATGACCAGTGCCTGGTAACAGCGCTCGTTCTATTTTATGGAAGAAAACAGTGTAGCAGCCAAGTTGTTCAACCCACGAGACATGCAAGATTTTTGACACTGAAGTACTCGGAGAAGGTAACACACAGTGTCATTCTGATGAAAGGATATGTATATGTACATATGTAAATGAAAAAAAACTTATATATACTCGGTAAATATAAAAACGTAACCATGTTCTATCCCTTTAAGCCTACTTGACAAAGCAGACATCTGAATGAGGACTGGCATGCTCAATTATAATTACAATTTGTATTCAAAGATGTCGCCCAGCATAATCACCTTGAACGTTCTGAAGTAACCGGGCACCACGTCGGAAAACTTAATCACGAGCTGCTGATACACGCGCGGGTTTCCCAGTAACACTTCGCGAATGCTGCTCCACAGGATGACCACCACCTCTAGCAAGCTGCCCACTGTCGTCAGGTCCTTGGCGAGAGGTACGTCCTCATCATCATCATCATCTTCCTGCTGGAAGGCACATGCTCGAGGGTTCAGCATGCGACGCTCACGTGCAGACTGTGCTGATGCAGGTGTTGATGCACAATTCCCACATTACCTGAACACTTACAGCACTAAAGCCGAGTGAGCCACGTGACAACAGTGTGGTAATATGACAGAATTAACAGGTGAACACAATAATTTGGCTTACAAATTACAATTCAGGAAGGACTAGTAGGAGTGTAAGGATGATTGAAATGATCAACTAAAATTGATTATTACTCTCTGATATGCATGCAATAATTAGTTTGCGTGAGAATCAATATATTTGCATGAAATCGGTTCATGCGACCTATGCAGCTACAAAACGTACTATAATTTCCACAATAGGACTATTTTTCCACAATTACCTCGAATTATGACTAATTTAATCGTTATAAGTCTTCCAAGGACATATCAGCACTTATCTTACACTCTCATTTTCTTTCTCATCTCCCTCAGCTTCTTTCTCTTCATTCTGGCGTTTGTGTTTTGGCAGACACGTGTTCAGGCAGTGATACAGCTGCAAAATCAGTTTGGCTGCGGGAGGATGCACACACAAGCAAATCATGAACTGCACTGCCACTGCAGATAATTACATTAAAAATCCCTACTTAAATTTCAACTCACTTTAGGACCACATCAAATATACAGAACTTTACTTCACCACTAGTTTACTCAAAAGGCCGTCAACATCAATCATCACATTTCCATTACAGCTCTCATACTTAACATGCCTTCAGGAGCACACACTGCAGCCGATTGAGATGACAGGGTCAGGGAAGCCAACAGCCAGCAGCATCAATGAGCAAAAACTCGATGCTCCATGGGTAATAATTTTGTAACAAATCACATAGAGATTGAATGCTCATAAGAACTGTGGGAAACACATTTGGACAACCTGGATCTAAGTGAAGTGAGGAACACAGTAGCACCTGCTTAAAAATTATATTACAGTATTTTACTTTTACAATCGAGTAATTGCAAATTATTGGTATATAATGTTTTTTATTTTAGCAATTCATGTACAGTGGACGATAGTGCAAATACATCAGACCTTACCGATATTCGTCGGCGACACGAACTTGTGTAAGTGTTGATAGAAACAGCGGGTGGCAGTGGGGTTCATCTGCACAAGGGTGATGCAGCGCTCACGCCACGTCTCCTCGGGCTGCTCAACCGGCAGGAAGGAGCTGGCCAGAAGCTGCACCAGCCGGCGCGTCACTACGGGGCTGTCCATCGCCAGACGCGCCAACAGGTGCTCCATCGGACAGATCTTCCAGTACTGCGGGTCACAGAAAGGTTAATGGGGCAAACGGGATGGAAATTTAACAAGAAGAAAATGAGGTAAAGCGAGACCTGCTACCCCCCCCCCCCCCCCGTTGAATTACGTAACTCATCTCCCAGAATGCTTTACACTAACATTTAAGCATACTTATTATATAAGTAGACTCATTATTTTGTTCTTTTTTTTATCATGACTTGTATTCCTACTTAAAATGTATGCTGCTAGACAATTTTATCCAAAAGGGTTAATGGAACAAAAATGTTATGTGGATAGACAGACTGTTGTCTATTTATTAGCTATAATCCTTCTAGAGGCGGAGCCATGGTGCTATCGCGCGCTGCGCTATGAACCCAATGGACTGATTTAGATTTTTGACAATGGCTAACACCCATAGTGAGTGATATCTGAATTGGTTCTGGCCACTCACCAGTGTGGTCAAAACCATAAAAAGTAATATTTGTACTATGATTATAATTCTCCGAACTGGATATAATCATTATATTTTTGTCACTATGGTTTGATGTATTGTTTCGTGAATATTATTGTGGATGAAAAAAAGTTATGATAATCGTAATGTCCCTAATACATGCTAAAAGCTAGATATGACAATAATGTCTGCATTGAAAGTTGAATGGACTTTTCACACTTTAGTCACTTTAATTACCACTTGAAAAAACCTTTTCCTCTTAACTATTTCACAATGGACCCAGGACACATTAAAATTACAAATGTGAAATGGATAAATTGGGGAACAATTTAATTACTTTTAGCATTATTTCATCAAGTTTATCTTTATCACAGTAACTTGAAATAAAATTGCATCATATCGAACAAAATGGGTTTAATAATTAAGTGAAAGAGAGCTATTTGTTCTTAGTAACCAGTCTGCTTGCCAGTGTGGATGGAATATTTATTCACAAAAGATAACAAGCATTCTAGATTTGAAGTTTTCGTGACTGGAAGGATTCATACTCTTTGGTTTTTTCGGTAAAGTCACGTAGGTAAAAAATGTATATTAATTAAATCACGACGTTTCGGGCGCAACACAAGCATCCTTCTTCAGGTGGGGATCACTTAGCAAAAGCACACCGCTTAAGTGTGTGCTTTCATTTATTTGAATTTTTTACCTACGCGACTTTACCGAAAAAAACAAAGAGTATGATAACAAGCAACAAGGTTTTCGTCGGTATACTTGCAAAGGCAGCTAATGGATACGAGTAGCAGCACTACAGAGGTTGATAAAAGTGAAAATGCATGAGGAAACTGCATTATACCTTAGCCGCTCGCACAGCCTTGACCTTAAGCAGCATGTCGACAAAAGCCACACGCACCCTCTCAGTTACATCGTGTAGCCCATTCCTGGCTTCTGGAAGGAGCTTCTCCATTAACGGGTGACTCAATTTGTTGTCGAGAACAATTGGCAGGGACTGTGAAAGAGAACACCATGCACCCACAAACATAAAATCATGACTGACGAAACAATTGCTATTTGCAGACATAAAAACTCACAACATGAATCAGTGAAGAGGTAAGCACTACATTTGGCTGACTGTCTCTCGGCTGTCACTATTATGAGTAATTCTTGACACAGACCACATAAGATTCCAACTGCTATTCATATACGCGTATAGGTATCACACCGTGTTCACTAGCATAGCGTGATGAGTACATGACTCATCCCCGAAACACATGTGCATACACCCATATAGGCAATCTCACACACACAAGCACAAATTAAGTCATAAACACACAAGAAATTTGAATTTAGGGATCTATCCTGCTTTGTATGGTGACACAAACAAGGCCTTCATGGCCTTAAATGTCTGAAATAATGCTGGTAAATCTTGAGGTATGTGTAGAGGCTGGTGATATTTGGGGTACCTGTACCTCTGACTCAAGCGTGGCACATATCACATGCACATTATTTACTTGGCCAGTATGCTTAAGACCAAGTGGCCGAGGAAAATGTAATGCGCTTTCTGTCAAAGGCAGTTCTTTAACATTAAACACAGGATAACACTTACAAAAAAAGAATCTGAATTCAATGTCTTAGTTTTGTCACCCTAAGCTTGTTACATGTTTACAAGGTTGTAAATAGGATATGTTACCTTTGTGTACACATTACGATTTTTTTTTTAAATGTGGTTACCATCACCAGCAAATAACTAAACACTCTTGCTAAGGAGTTCCTGGGTTATTTGAGCATGGAGACTTGACAGGCATGGTTAGTATTCCCTGCAGACCACTGGAAAGAAATGTTACTGTGACAAAACTGCAGCTGTTGTGATTACATAATAGACTGTGCTTGTCTAATTAACAATTATAAAACAACACAACTGAACAATTTTATTTTTGCACTAGCTGTACTACCCGGCTTCGCCCGGGACTTGTATCTACCACGGCCGGCCGCCTTTGTCTCCCCAGTGGCGATGTTAATACGCTACAGTAGTTAAGTTACTCGTTTGAGGCAGAGTCGACCTAGGGGAGGTTCAAATAATCGTCACCGGTGGTGGCCGTGAGCGGGAATCGAACTGGGTTTGCCGGGTTGGTAGCGCAGCGTAGCGTTAAGCACTACACCCACCGCTCCTCACACACCACACACGCACAGACACACACACAGACACACACACAGACACACGCAGACACACACAGACAGAAACACACACACAGACAGCACGCTAACCACTACACTACCGCTCCCCACACACCACACACGCACACACACAGACACACACACAGACACACACACAGACACACACACACAGACACACACACACAGACACAGGCAGCACGCTAAGCACTACACTACCGTTCCCCCTACACAACACACGCGCGCGCGTCCATAGGTACACATACACGCGCTTGCTGCAGACACACACGACTTTCAGGGTGCATACGGCAGTAAACGACTGAAATAATAAAGCGGCAATGCTGTGTAAGGAACGCCTTAGACCCGCATTATACATTTGTGTAATGCGAGCGTAAACACACAAACACACACAAACACATACACAATACACACACACACATACATGCAGACACACAGACAGACACATAACACACATACATACACACACATACAAACACAGAAACACATACACACACATACATAGACACACACATACATACACACAAACACATCCACAGACGTACATACACACATACATACAGGCACGCAGACATACACATAAACACATACAAAAAAACCCACATACATACACACACACATACATACACACAAACACATGCACACACATACATACACACATGCATACAGACACACAGACATACACATAAACACATACACACATACACATGACCCGGCTTCGCCCGGGACTTGGATCCACCACGGCGGCAAAACCGACATACATACACACACAGACATACACACAAACACATACACACACATACATACACACATGCATACAGACACACAGACATACACATAAACACATACACATGACCCGGCTTCGCCCGGGACTTGGATCTACCACGCCCAGCCGCCTTTGTCTCCCAAGTGCCGATGTTAATACGCCACACCAGTTACTCGTTTGAGGCTGAGTGGACCTAGGGGAGGTTCAAATAATCGTCACCGGTGGTGGCCGTGAGCGGGAATGGAACTGGGTTCGCCGGGTTGGTAGCGCAGCGTAGCGTTAAGCACTACACCCACCGCTCCTCACACACCACACACGCACAGACACACACACAGACACACGCAGACACACACAGACAGACACAGACAGACACACACACACACACAGACACACAGACAGCACGCTAAGCACTACACTACCGCTCCCCACACACCACACACGCACACACACAGACACACACACAGACACACGCAGACACACACAGACAGACACAGACAGACACACACACACACAGACACAGACAGCACGCTAAGCACTACACTACCGTTCCCCCTACACAACACACGCGCGCGCGTCCATAGGTACACATACACGCGCTTGCTGCAGACACACACGACTTTCAGGGTGCATACGGCAGTAAACGACTGAAATAATAAAGCGGCAATGCTGTGCGAGGAACGCCTTAGACCAGCAACACATTTGTGTAATGCGAGCGTAAACACACAAACACATACAAACACATACACACACATACATACACACAAACACATACACACAGACATACACATACACACAAACACACACATACATGCACACAAACACATACACAATACACACACACATACATGCAGACACAGACAGACACATAACACACATACATACACACACATACACACACATACATAGACACACACATACATAGACACACACATACATACACACAAACACATGCACACACGTACATACACACATACATAGAGACACGCAGACATACACATAAAGACATAAAAAGAAAACCCACATACATACACGCACACATACACACACACATACACACAAACACATACATACACATACATACACACATACATAGAGACACACAGACATACACATAAACACAAACACACATACACATGACCCGGCTTCGCCCGGGACTTGGATCCACGATGCCCCGCCGCCTTTGTCTCCCCAGTGACGATGTTCACACACGACAGCAGTTACGCTTTTGAGGCTGAGTGGACCTAGGGGAGGGCCAGGTCCGTTTCAAATAATCGTCAGCGGTGGTGGGCGTGAGTTGGAATCGAACTGGGGTCGCTCAAGCAGCTTAATGACTGTTTGTACAAAGAACATATAAAGAATCGATTATAATAACCAGGCAAGAGTCCACATTATAGACTGCCAGTACACGCACTCAGCTTCATAAGCAGGCTAGAGTGTACATGATAGAGTGGCAGTACGCTCACCGAGCTTAATAAGCAGGCTACAGTGTACATGATAGACTGGCAGTACGCTCACCCAGCTTAATGAGTATTTGTACAGTGAACATTAAAGTAATCGATTGTTGGCGCGTTGGGTTTAAAAGTAATATTAATAGCACACATTGTGGTGGGGGTGTAGTGAAGAGTAGGAAAAACTTTGATGAATTTACCTCAGAGTGGCGTGGTGGGTGTCGAGGCCTAGTAGCGTGCAAAGCCTGCGGCCTCGCCTAAAATTGTCGGCTTGGAAGAGGCAGGGTACGGGTGGCGTTCCTTCCCCCCCCCCCTAGCGCTCCAACAATACTGTGTAATGGCTATTATTTAATTAAATACGGAGCTTATGAAAGTGGCGAAGGCGTGGCTAGCCGTTGGCAGGGGCAACCGCCGTCCAATGAAACTGCAGCCCTTGGCGAAGGCGTGGCTAGCCGTTGCCAGGTCCAATGAAAGCGGCGAAGGCGTGGCTAGCCGTTGCCAGGGGCAACCGCCGTCCAATGAAAGTGCGTATGGGCCAAAGTCCACACACACACACACAGACAGACAGACATGAACGATTTTATATATATAGATGGAATATGCTACAGCTAAGACCATTATCTGCCACAACCCTCAAAAATCAAGGTGACAATATTCCTTTCAGTCACACAAGTAACAATAATCCGCACCATGCAAATATAATGCCAATGTATAAGGACATTTATATACATTATGTAAAAAATACATTGCAAAATTGGTTAAACATTGGAACCTCACTGAGAACATATATTTTCTAAGGGAGATTTGAGGAAATATAAATGTATTATTTATTCATAATAAATTTTGAGTAGGACTCACAATTGGGGATATGGGCAAAGACAGGGTCCCACAATGATCTTATTGCAAATGAGGTTGTAAAATATTTAGGATGCACTCTTTATCAGATGCCATTGTTTTGCTAATTCCATGCAGAAATTCCTGGGCTACAATAGGAATGAAACTGTCTACTGCTTGTACAGAGGGTCCAGTGGACGAGCACAGTGTTTTTATGCTGTCCCTGTTACCATAGTAAAATGAATGTCCACACTTACGACACAAGTGCACAGAGATTTGTGGGACTCCAAAACCTGCTGGGTTGTGAGATATCCAAGATAGCAGAACAAAATAAATGATTAACCATCTGTGTAAAGCTTTGAGTGTTATCCCTTCATACGTGTAGGTTTTCCTTGGGTACGCTGGTGAAAAACACTCATTAATCCTGAGATTCAGTGAGGCTTTACTAGACAAATACATAACATTCTTTCCTGGATAAAAAAAACGACTAACCAGTCAGATCATCACCTTCCTTAAACAATGTATATGGTGGTGGTAGTGATGATGACAATCATGATGGAGATGGGGACCTTGTAGACGGCACAGCGCACATCAGCCGAGGAGGCATCGAATGCGAGGCTGGAGACAAGCTTTGTGAGTAGCTCGGAGAGCGGGCGTCCGGGGATCATCTCCCAGTAGCGCGAGGTTAGGCGGCACACTCCTAGCACCGCGCTCGAGCGCACTCGAGGGCACGGGTCATCCAACACACGCTGCGTGTGTACGCACGCACAAGCAAACACAAGGGGTTTGGTGAGAGAAAAATATACAGTACGTACAATCACACTGCATAACCTATAGTTCAGTCTGTTCAATTTATATGGTACAAGATCATGGTCAGACATTCGCTGCTACTTTACAGTCATCGAACATTACCGTCTTCTCTGCAATACAGCATTAACATACTGAATTCGACAACAACATTTTTTCTCATTCCAACATAATATTAGGCAGGCTATCGGGGAATCTGTGCTTCATGTTAAAGGTTTGCATGTTCAAGGGCCCATCGCTACTAATTTAGTGTTGTGCTATAGCATATTGTGAGCAAATACAAGTACCAATCAAACAGCTTGCTCTTGGAGAAGACATTAACTCTACTGACCAGATGATCTGTATGCAGCAATTAATATTACCTAAATATTGCTGGTAAATGCAGCTCAGTGTGTCAGGATCCTAGTCAGATAAATCACTTGTAATTAATATCAATGCAATGAAAATGGCAACTGCTTGCCAACAAGCGTATTCAGCTTGATTAAACTACCGTGTGCTTATTAGTGGGTATGTATTTATGTGGCCATACTCAAAAGTGTTGCATTGCAGTAAAGAGTACAGTCCATTGCAAGACTGCTTTAATATACAGTACTATTTAATAACATGTACAGACAGTACATATATACATTCGCATACATGAACGTTATTAAGTTCAAATTGTACCGTCATGCAATGTGCATAGAATAGTTATGAAAAAACATGCATTACTTTATATATTAAATAGGTTTTAATTTAGTGTAAAATCAGATTCTTCTGGTCTAAATAAATATTCTGAAAATATAAATAATATAATAACGACAAATATTTATTTTGGACTTATTCTTCACCTAAAACAATTAACTCAGCAAAATTCTGTAGCTTGCTCATTATCTGTCACTGTCGGCAATGATGGATGTGTATTGCAAACGAATGGCTTAGAAATCCGATTGCCAATGTTGAGACACTCGGCCATCTCCTCTGAGATTCTGAGTTCAAGGCCCAGGTTACTGCTCGTGGTTAACTGGCTCACATGTACGGCAAATCTAACGGTGTCAGTCAAAAGTCCCTTTCGTAGAAGAAAAAAATCACCTATCGGGTGAGAGCCCACATATTCATCTGCCCGGCTCTACTACTTCATCAATGGGTAAGAGACAGGTAAAAGTGGCCAAGAGCTAGCCAATGCCTTCCTGAGGCTGTTCCTTGTTGAGACTATCAACCCCAGTGTGTGCAAAGGCTAATGAATGGAGCTGCTCTCACGATCTACATGGCACTGCTAGCACAATATATAGTGGTAAATATCCCCAACTCTACCAACAACAAAAAAAGCATTGATCGATGCACATGACACTCACAAAGAGCTCCTCAAACTGCCTCTGCAGATTCGCATCTGCCTCCTCCCTCCCAAATGCAGGGTCCTGCAGTGGGAAAGCGTCCGTGAACAGCAGGGTGGCGTTGGCCCGTATCTCGCTATTGCTGGCCTGAAACAAAGGCAAACACCCTCAGCATGAGCACTACATGGGGAGAATATCTTTTGGAAACAGTTTCTTTTGTAAAATAGGACAAAATTGCATGATGTAATAGTACAGTTTCAATTCAGTTAAACCTGTTTGAAGAGTAATTGCATATATGAGAAAAGAGGGCAAATTCACATTGTTGAAACAACTTTTCGGTGTGATTGTTAAATGTGCATAAAAACTTGTGAAGCAATCATGATGTATTTTTGAAAAATTAATACTTTTGGATTCAATATAAGTGTTACAAATTGTGGAATGAACTGTTTCCAATGACAGGCTCAACGCACTCAGATAATCGCACTACTGACTAAACATTTAAATATTTGAACAAGAGGAATGACATTTTTAACCCATATTTGAAACTGGCCTGCTTAAGATGCAAGTGCAACAATTAGTAAATAATGCACAGATGTATTTACTTTCAGTTCACCAGTCTGATATTTACCAATTTACAATAATACGTCAAATAGGATGTACATAGGAGTGAGCATTAGGTCTCGGCAAGGTAAGGTAATTTACAATTTTTACCGGGTAAATGGGTAAAGGTGTCGACCACGCCAAGGGGTAAGGTAAAGGGTAGGGTGAAGGTAGCACGGAAGAATTACCCGGTAGGGTAAAAGTAGCGCAAAGTATTACCTGGTAAATACCCTATTTACCGCTCGCTAATCGCTCCGTGGTGCAGTCCGTGGCCTCCATTTTAAAGTGGAATCATCAATGTCGGACCAGATGGAGACGGACCACGTTCTTGAGGTAGAGGATGAGGTCGAGGATGCCAGCAATGGCATTTCCGGGGTCGCTGCAAACAGCAATCGAAAAAGGCAGCGGCATGCGTTCCCGTGGGAGCACACTCACGATTGTATGGAGGGTGATCCTCGTGTGCAGCAAGGAAAGCGGCAGTGCACTGCCGCAAGTGGTTTTCCTCCCACACGAAGAACGCGTCGGGGTGGAAATCCCACCTCAAGAAGCACAACGCGCTCGCCCCAGGCAGCGCGGTCGGGACGTGGACGTCGGCGTCGGCGAGCCGCCTAATGCAGCAAACGCTGAGCTGGCCAACAATCCCGGATCGCCTTCTGGTAAAGTTTGAGAACGCGGTGGTTTATTTTGTTATCCAAGGTGCAATCTCTTTGCGAGCCGCCGGCAGCGATAAGTTGAAGACCTTGGTCCACACATTGACGCAGGGATACGAGGACCCGTCGACCCACACCGTCATTCGCAGGATTGTCGAACTTCACGCCATCATGCTGCCCTTCGTTAGGACGTTCTTCTCCAACCTTGACGTCGCCATCTCGCTCACCATTGACGGGTGGTCGAACCGCAACCTGAAGGGATTTTGGATGGTCACGGTGCACTGGATCGACACCAAATCTGGTGCGTCGAAATCCATGCTGCTGATGATCCTCGATGTGCAGTCTGGAAGGGGTGTCGGCAAGCGCATTGGCACCACTCTGTTTGAACACCTCCAAAGCCTCGGGCACAATGTCTCGACCAAGCTGCTCGCTGTCACCAGCGAAAATGGCTCCGATGCGATCAGTGCTGTCAAGACGTTGTTCGCCCTGGTCAGCGCGGATGCCAGATATGAGCAGTTGCGGACTTGCCACCATATTCGCTGCGCAGATCATTCGGTCCAGATCGGCGTCGTCCAAGTTCTCAAACTGATCAAGTCGATGAGGCGCTCGTCAATATCAGGCGCAGCAAGGTCGTCCGGCAGTCGTACCGTTGGGAGGCCGAGATCGCCAAGTTCGACAGCAAGGAGCTGACGTACCAGGACTCGCCGACCAGGTGGAATTCGACGTTTGACATGGGCGATGACGCCATCAAGAAGCGTGTCCCATTGGACATTATCATGGGGCGCTTCCAGGATGTGATCGGCGTCGGTGCTTTCACTGAACTGCAGTGGGCAAACATCGAGGGCATGAAAGCATTCCTGCGAATGCTGTACCAGGTCATGACCTCGTTGTCGGCGGACCGCAAGTAAACATTGGATCTCGTGCCAGTGATGATGGAGCACCTGATCCGTCATTGCGATCGCGGCGAAGGCGCTCTTAGAGCGAGTCCTTGACCGCGACGGGGATGAAGGCCGAGCTGGTGCGGTACCGCGACTTTCTGCTTCAGAAACCCGCCATTGTGGCATCCTACTTGAATCCACAAACTGCCGAAAACGACAGACCAAGACAAGCTGGCTACACTGAAGGCCACAATCCGCTCTGTCCTGCAGCATCGCTACTCGGACATGCTCGCGATTCCGCCGACGGCAGTCGCTGCCCATATGGAGGGGTCGCTGTTTAGCACCCTATTCAGCAATGTCGGCAGCTCCATCGATGACGGTGATGAAGTCGATAGTTTTCTGAGCATGGGCGTCACGACCGCCAGCACCTTCATTAACGTAAAGAGCTGCTCCCTGCCCACTACAAGATGGCCTGCGGCTACTTGGGAGCGCCGACGACGTCAACTCCCTGCGAACGCGCGAATAGCGGAGCCGGGCGGGAGTTCACATGCTTTCGCCAGTCGCTGTCGTCGACGCTCTTCATCCAGTCCATATGCTTGGGGTCTTGGATCGCAGCCGGCTGCCTGAAGGTCCCGTCTAACCGGGCCGGAGAAGCGCAGGATCGTCGTTCGTCTGAGGACAATGGCAATGACGAACTTGATCAGGTTGTTGATGAGATCGTCATCGACCAAGACGACTAAAATGAGGTTATGGAGGACGGTGTCGTCGACAGCCTCAATGCCCAATTTGAGAGTATTCTATACAAATAAAGCGCTCTACCTCGCATTTACCTGTTATAAACCTTTTTCATATGTAGTACCCCGGTAATTACCCTGTAATCGGGTAATTTGTATGGAGTAAGGGTAAAAGGTAGGGTAAAGGTAGGCTCGTTGCTTTTTAACTTTTACCTTATCTTGCTAAAGGGTAAAAGGTAAGGGTAGAGTGATTGTATTGTGGTTAGGTAAAATGTAGGGTAAAGGTAGGCTTGTTGTTTTTAAATCCTTTATATTAAGTTCGCTTGCGTGCTTGCTTGCTTGCGTGCTTGCTTGCTTACGACCGTGTAAATCTTTTGGTCGTTTTTTAACCCACTTCCCGTGATCCGAACGAGTTGACATTTTCCACACAGACTCGTTGTGCGTGACAATTAATGTTCGTGAAAAAAAATTCCCAAAATTTTACACTTTTTAGGCAAAAAAAAATTATTTTACATATATTCAAATAGAACTCATTCATGGCTTTGGCTGAACGTCACAGTGTAAGAGCCCAGAGCGTAACCCCTCCACAGGCCGTGGCAGAGTAGCGCAGTTGGTAGCGCCCTCGCTTCCCATGCCAAAGGTCGCGGCATCGATCCCCGCGTCCTCCACAGGCGAATATATTTTTTTATCCTTTATATTAAGTTTGCTTGCTTGCTTAGGACCGTGCAAATCTTTCGCTCGTTTTTTAACCCACTTCCCGTGATCCAATCGAGCTGACATTTTCCACACAGACTCGTTGTGTGTGACAATTAATTTTCGTGAAAAAAAAAATCCAAAATTTTACACTGTTAAGGGAAAACAAATTAAATATTTAATTACCAATTGCTTAATGGTGGCAGACAATCATCTGACCCATAGGTGGCAGCCATCTCAAGCCAGAGGACGAGAGGACTCTAGCCGCCACGCATATAAAGGATTTATAGTGAAAAACTTTGTTTTTACGGGTTTACTTGTTACCTTTTACCTTACCTTGCCGTGGACTAGTGAGCATGTGTTCGAGTAACATGCTCCAAAAATCCTTTCTATAGCACTTTACCGGGCCGCCTTAAGCCTCGCTCCACTAAAACGCCGACTTCACCGAGCCCGAGCTTTTATTTTCGTAGTATCACGTAATTGTTGTTTTCTATGCTTATAACTCTTTTTTCCCATGTTTATGTAATAAACCTTCTTGAGACGGCTTCTGGAAACAGTCCTTTATTTTCCACTTCCACAGTTTACACACACTCCCCGTTGCTGGCAGGCAACGGGCAAGCGGGCAGACAGCCAGCAAAGTCGCACCGCTCACATGGCACCCAGAGCCCCGTACGCGCGTGGCTCCTGCTCTCTTCGTTCCCAGGTCTGCTCCCGACTCCTCCGTCTCTCCCCCTCTTAACCCCTCGGTCACGTGGTACCCCTAAGCCAATCTCCAGTAGTCAGTGTCAAACACTCCAGATCACTCCCCGTCAACTCCCGGGACCACGCCTCTGATCCGGCTTCCCATTAGCTGAGGCCAAGATCGGCCAAGCCAATCACCTTAGCTAACATGCCGTGATCACGCCGAGATCATGCTCCCGGGCTCTCCCCTCATTGGCTACAAAGCGGGACCGGCAAGCCGATCGCCACGTGAGTCATACATGGCTCTCATTACATTTATATTGCTACATTTTTTTATTTTAAGTTTATTTCATGAGTTATTTACTGCATGTACATTATTTAACACAATTACACTTCGATTGCTTATGGTCTCAGCCAACAGCGATCGGAGAAGTCTAGGCCTAGCCTAATGCATGGTAAACGGACATTCGGAAGTGACTGCTTAACAATTAATATTAAAATGTTTTGTGGTATTCATAAACAGTTGTTCCATTAGTTTCATTATGGGTAGTGTTAGAGTAGATATTCGATTAAATGAAACAATCATAGGAAGTGCAGAGCGTATGTACAGCGATATACGATACAGGTAGGGATAGCAAAACGGATGACAGCGCGAAACAGTAATGAGAGAAATCGAACTAGTAATTGGGTAGGGGAGGCACAACTATTTCCGGCTATGGGATTGTATCTTGTTTTTCGGGGAAAATTGTTGTTTCCGACATACAGAAAATTCGGGTTACGGATCGTTTTCGGGGCCCTAACCCTTTCGTGACCCGGGGACTGCCTGTACTGCTGGCAAAATGAGTGAGGGCCAATACTTGCCTTTAGCGCCCTCCACAGGATTGGCTCGTACAGTCGGTGCAGCATCTCGTCCACACCCTGGCGGACCTTCTGAGCGTGGAAGTAACTCAACATCTGAGATATAATGAAGCAATCATGAGTCAAGCACAGCACTCTGTGTTATCGCCTGCAAAGCATTTCCACCTGTATGTGACTCATTGTAATTTATATCGGTTCAAATATTATTAAAGTCAACAGCGCCCACCAATCTCACCGTCTACTCAGACAATCACAGCTTATCAGCCTTATCTGAATCAAATTATATATATTCAGTTCAGTGATAATACTGCCACTTGCTGGACTAAGCTGGTAAGTGTTATAAAGTCAATACCTTTTAGATAACTTGTAAAACTGTCATACTGGTTTTCACACAACCACTCATAGTTATGTGTCTGAAATGTAAAATATAAGTAGGAATTATTTTTCAAATGTGTACATATTTTATATACAAATATGCAAATTCAAATATATATCAATACACCAGCTAGAACTTATTGACTGCAGTGATTGAATACGCATTTTCATATGTATATATTTTTTTACATTCCACTATGCTGTGGATTTAAAACCTGCCCATAAAACATCCATTTGGAATAAGAAGAACTCAGTATTAACAAATTACAATATTTTTTCCATACAGGCTAGGCAGTCGTGTATTCAGTACACTGGACAATGTGCTAGGGTTTAAATCGTCAAGAGTTATATTCCATTCATTCAGCAGAAAGGCATATATTATTACAAAGGCAGAATATAGCACTTCAGCGAGGTCCATTTAAAATCCCGCAACGAGGGTGGGCTGTAGTGTATTGGTGTTATAGCCCAACATGACAAATCCAAACATTACCTCCGACTAAAATTATTCAATATAACAATGGTTATTTTCTTATATACACTTACCTCTCATTCAAAATAAACAATGTCTCAGTGGGCTCTCCCAAGGTTTAGAAGGTCATTTAGTTGAATTTCAATTTCTGTTAATATAAACTGTGGTTAAAATAACCACACAGGAACCTGGCATATGTAGGCACTTCACTTAAAAAGGCTCCTGTGCTGCAGTTGGAGATATGGAGAGAGTTTTCTTGCCTGCCGCACTTTGGAGTTCAATGGAGAGCTGTAAGGCAGGTACACGCCGTGCTCCATCAGGTTCTGGATGCAGTGTTCCTCCATCACCTGCAATGATAAAATGGTACTTATAAAGACCTGAAAGTTGAAATAGACCATTTGTATAATCTAAAACTTTCGTGACTGCAGGAATTCATATTCTATGGTTCTTTCGGTAAAGTCACGTAGATAGACGATTGTGTTGCGATCGAAACGTCGTGATATTTTTTTTTTATATCTACGTGACTTTACCGAAAGAACCATATAATATTTGTATAACCTTTATTCAAGAGACGTAGATAAACGATTGCTTGTGTTGCAATCGAAGCGTCGTGATATTTTTATTATTTTTTATTCACTTTATATTCATTTTTATTATGTTGTTATTTTTCTATCTACGTGACTTTCCCGAAATAGCCATATAATATTTGTATAACTTTTGTTCAAGACAGACTTTTTGAGGTGTGGCAGGTGCTTTAAAATGAATTCTTCTTTACAATTAATTGTAAGTTTAATTATACAGTATATTACAAGCCAGGAATTCAGGCAGTGGCCTAATGCTCAAAATATTTTGGACTTTTATATTTATTTGGCAGTTTGGAAACAATGACCACAAATAATGTAAACGTTGGCTTTTCCACCAATTATTAGGCAGCCATTGGAAATTTACACCTATGAAACTATTCTTGCAAACTAGTATTCTAATTCTTTATATGAAAATAAGTCTCAGAATATTCTCACGCAATCATGCTTTCTTTTACAAGTGTTCTAATTAATTGAGCACTAACCTTCAGGTAAGGGCCTGTGGCCTTTTTCCAGGCTTGAAAATAAATGTCAGCATAGTAGCCCACTTGCACTCTGTGGGAGACATCACATAACCAGCCAAATATATGTAAACATTATATTTAAAAAATAATTCTGACTGGGTATTCAATACGTTTACTTTAGATGGTGATGAGGCTGTGTCAATGTGAAAGTGATGAAAAAAGCACTACTCATGCTTGCCAGCGTGCCTGAGTTTAAATTTTGAACTATCAACGATAAAACCAAGTTTTCTGTAAGTTTAATTATACAAACATGTTCACCAGATACACTATATATATAAAAATTCATATTAGTTTTACACTTAATTTCATGAAGTTCAACTTTGAGGACTAATCTGGCAGACAAGCAGAGGAAAGCATGTCATTTCTGCAGCAAATAAGTAAATCCACCAGTAATGTTTATGAAATAGTAATGGAAATTTTAAAAATGTGCGGGTATATTTACCAAATGTCAAAACTACCTGGACATTATTAATTGTAAAAACGTAAACAATTGTAGCATATTAGCATTTGGCATGTAATCAATAACCAAAATATATGCTTATTGGTTATGAAAAATACCATTTAGCATCGAAGCAAACATCTACAAGTATATAGAAAATGCACAAAGAAAAATGGCCTCACTTAGTCAAAGAAGGAAGGTGCTTCTTAAGAACGGCATGAATCGTCTTGATAAAATCCACATTTAAACCGAAAAGGAAGGACAAGAATCGACGACTCTGAAAAACGTAAATTACACGCAATCAGACAAACAATTATTCAAATCCCAGAAAGATTCATCCAAGACATTTATTTCAAAAGATATTGCTGAACAGCATACACAAAGATTCTGTAAATGACCAATATAAATATCCAGTAAAAGTAACAACACAATGCTTTAATGCTCACTTGTTTTACATTTAGTACTTAAACTGTCTCCGCTTAGGTTTTTCAAAGAACGGTACGAGAACACCACTTTGATGCTGCTGCCTTTGAGTCCGCTGCTCTCACCTCCTCGGTTTTCAGGTAGATATTTGTCACTATGCATCCCTGCAGCAGCAGCTCCTTCAACTCCTCAGTCTCGGGTGGGTTGCCCAAGAAGTCAAACAGCCGGAAGCTCTCACGCAGGCTCCACAACCGCTTTATCCCTGCACCCTGCATTAGAACAGTTTCAGCGCGGGCACATTTTATCTGGCTTGCAAGCACCAAGTCCCACTTGACAATTTATAATACAATGGCTGTGTAGCTACATCAACACAAGCAACCATGTGTTAGAAGTACACACAAATACTTCATATTATCGTGACAAGAACTAAATGTAGATGTGCAACAATTTACCCCCACAGAAATTGTATCTGTAATGACTGAAGTGATTTTATTCTAAATTCAACTATCTGAGTTTCATAATCTCATTTGCATTGTTTCTTGTTTGTACTGTTTCGTTCGCTCCATTAGCTTCAATGTAACATTACCATATAATTTGCATACGATTCACATACATTGTTGATTGCAATACGGACAATTTGATGCATAATGTGAGTTTAATAATCGATTTTAAGCGATGTATCATTACATTCAAAGCTAAATAATAATTATAGATTTGAAGCTTTCGTGACTGCAAGGATTCATATTCTTAGGTTTTTTCGGTAAAGTCACGTAGGTAAAAAACATTAAAAAGTTAAATAAAATGAAATAAAAATCACGACGTTTCGGAGGCAACACAAGCTTCCGTCTTCAGGTGGTACCGTCACAGCCACGAAAGCTGTATCAAGTAAATGAGAGATTGCAGGAGCTACCACTCCGTTTATATAATGGTTGGAGAAGGTGGTGGGGCAAGGGCCGCATACTTTTTATTAATATGGTAAGGTGAGGCTTAAGACTAAGAATAGACTGCATAACAAACTGAGCCTTTGTTTGGAGAGGCACGGCTTGTGACTCAACCTGTGACAGTGAGACACCACTAAACATGGTAAAACTGTAATAGTTGTCTGTTAAATAAGATTGGCAAATAAGTGTAGTTAAATCTTTTTTGCATGGTTAATCACATCTTTCCAATGATTACTCAGTTTGTAACCGTCATCACGGTTGAAATTATGTCTGTGTTTGTATATTTGTATGGCTTCGTGTACAAACCTTTGATGGTAGCCAGGTTTGCAGAGAACCTTGGTCTCAGAAAAGACAATTTCATGAGAGCCCACCGAGTTGTAGCAATGATCGGCAACGGCCGAAGAATCAGTTCTGCCGTGTTTCAGATCTGACTTGTGTTCGCGGACACGATCAGAAACATGACGTTTCGTTTCTCCAATGTAGCAATCACCACAAATGCAACTCAATTTGTAGACTCCAGGATACTGTAAGTCAGGAACGACATCCTTCACAGATGGAATCAAATCACGGATTTTATGCACTGTACTGAATCGGACTTGGATCTTATGCTTGTTTAGAATTTTGGAGATCTTTTTGGTCACGCCTGCTATGTATGGCAATGTGATAGTTTTGGTCGGAGTTTCATGTGGCTGTTTCTGCATGGTGGGAGAAACAGCTTGGCGGATAGTGCGGTCAGAGTATCCGTTCATCCTGAGGGCCCGATGTACATGTCTTAATTCACCGGCCAGGTGGTGTTGGTCAGAAATGCCATGGGCTCTGTGGTATAGCGTTTTGATGAGAGAATTCTTTTGAGATGGGTGGTGGTGGGAATCCGGTTTCAAGTAGGGATCTGTGTGGGTGGCTCTCCTGTAGACAGAATGTCCCAAGGATCCGTCAGGCCTCCTCTTAAACAGAATATCCAAGAATGGTAGTTTACCGTCTTTCTCCACTTCCATGGTGAATCTGATGGATGGGTGTCTAGAATTGATGTGGTCCAAGAAGTGGTTCAATGCTGGGAGGCCATGTGGCCAGATGACGAAAGTGTCGTCCACATACCTCTTCCACAAGGAAGGACGCAGGGTGGATGTCTGGATGGCGTTTGATTCAAACTTTTCCATGAACATGTTGGCTATAACTGGTGACAAGGGGGAGCCCATAGGGGTACCCTCATTCTGTTTGTAGAAGGTGCTATTCCAGGTAAAATAAGTGTTGGTGAGGCAATGCCTAACCAGCGCAGGTAATAATCTTTAGAAACGCACTGATTGCAGTAAAAAAAATCACAAGAATGAAAGTCACTGTCATGAAAAACAACAAATTATAAATTGCAATTTAAGGCATTGCTACATACCAAGGCTTTGCTCTGCTGTATTAAATTGCACCGCAGAATTGTGAGGATCATATTCTTTCCAAGCTCCTCTTTCCCAGGTAGGTCTCTCTCCCACCAAGACTCGCACAGGTTTATGACCGTGTTTCTTAGGTTAGGGTGAGAATCGGTGAAAAGTGGCAACAGGGCTGTCAACAGGGTGAGAAAAACGGTAGAGTAGATTGGAACTAATTATCACCACAGGAACATACATATCTTGTATTGTTGCCTGATGTAACCACCTGGAATGCATTTTTTATACAGGGTGACAAAAAAGTCTGGACAAATAGGGTTATTTCATTTATTTTAGCACTGGCATTAAAACATTTAAACAGTTTATTCTTTAAGTTAATATTTATCTATAATCATTATTCATATATATTTGTATTCTTCCTGTGGGTTCACCACAATCCCGTTGTTTACAAAATTCGACCAAGAACCCTGAATGAATTTAGACAAAACGTAATTTAGGAATGGTCAAAGATTACACGCGAATCTAAAAAAAGTCCAAAAATAACTTCTACAGAGAATTCATGTGTACATTCATGTTAATGGAAGTCAGTTTGAAAATTGTTAAAATAAGATAACCCATTCAGTCTTGACCTATGGGCCACCCTGTATATTCAGCATAACAATAATTTGTAGGCTCAATTATTAAATAAACTATTGCCAATATTTTGGTAATCTACCCTATACAGTACTTGAAATCAATATATCATCCAGTGCGCATGCATAACATTTCCCAGTGCAACATCAAGAAGTATTTTATTTTGCAGATATTTATGAGATGAACATACTGCAATAGTGTTCATTGGGATATGCAGCTCTAAACAGTGAACTGTTATAAATTATCCAAGTCAGAGAAATGTGGCAAATAACTACTTTATGTATCTTGAATGAGATTTTCAGCAGATACTTATTAACTTTTTGGTCTCATTCTCCTACTATACATACTCACGAACTTTTACTCTTTCCAATTATAAAAAAACTGAGAAGTCGTGGAAACAGATATAGTCAATAATTTATCAATTTGTATCAATTATTCATAGACGTCACCCTGCCTCTTTACCATGTAGAATGATAGCCGACTCCAAAATGTCTTCTATCACCTCCGCACTGACAGTTTTCACAGCCACAGATAGCACTGTGGCTACAGCCGTCACAACAGCTACAGTTGACTCCTGGATGCAAACACATAATGATGGGAGCAGGTGTCACATTTTAACCACACAACTCCTAACATCAACAATCAAATAACAAGTGCCATCCATTGTCAGAGTTAATATATCACAGTATTTTTAGTGAACGTGTATAAAACCAGCTGAAATTTTTTTCATGTCTTTGCATGCTTACCACAATCATTCATACTCTTTAAAACGTGTTTTTATCTACAGTACTCAGAATATATGACATGCAACTATAATTTAATTAAATGTTCTGGGTATATTAATACAGGTAAATCAGACGAATACAGAATTTTTAATTGTCTGGTAGCTCATGGGCTGATGCAGTAAAATTGACAAAACAATGAGCCAGCAAAGCTGAGATTCTTGGTTCAGGTCCAAGATAAAATAAGGCTTGCAAGTATAAGAAGCCTTAATGATCTCAGCCAGACCACCAATGTGTGTAATTTTCTGTTTACAATCATACTGAGATATTTGGTTGATAGGCATTCGATGAATCACATTAAAATGTACCATGAAAGAGTAAAAGGACAGAATTTAGATGTATAGTACCGATCCCGTGGCTTCTGTCTCCATGTCGTCGTGTTGCGGTGGGTCAGGGTTCCATTGCTCAGCGGGGCAACGCAGCAGGCTCTCAGTGAGTATCTTGCCGATACTCTCAAGTGCATCCTTCAGAGCGCGCAGTGGCAACTCCTCCAGCACTTCCTTCAAGCAGAATGGGTCTGTGCGGCTTTTCTACAAGAAACACCGTGATTATATGACATTTAACTGTTCGGCTGCATTCCCTGAGCAAGTAACGATGTATTGAATAGAATGAAACGAATTCTAACGCTAATGGTATATGTACAACATCATTTGTGCGATCATTATTGTATGTTTTAGAATGGTTTCATGTGATCTGTGCAGTCACTAGAGGCATTATATTTACCAAAATATGAAATAATATCGAATATCAAGGTAAAATTGTAACATTTCACTGAATTGATGCATGTATTCGTGTTCAGGATTCCAAGTAAGGTTCTGGGTAGACGACAGCTTCTTCAGAATGCTGCTGCTAGAGTCCGTACGCACACACCATTTCGCGAGCACATCACACACCTGCTTTCTTGTGTTTACACTGGCTACCAGTCAAGTATCAAGTGGATGAAAAGACCCTGCTGCTGACCAAATCTCAGTGGGTTAACCCCACAATATTTGCAGGAATGGATCCATGTTTACACTCCAACGAGGTCCCTGAGATCTTCAAATCGCCTTCTTCTAAGTCCTCCGAGGTCAAGGCTCATTTCCTGAGGTGATTGGGCTTTTGCCCGTGCAGCTCCCAGACTATGGAAAGCTTTGCCATTGGCAATGAGACGATCAGAGTCGTTATGTATAGATTTAAGTCTGTCTTGAAAACTCACCTCTTTAAATTGACCTTCACCCCCTAGTTATGGGCGTTTACCCTGGTTCTGTTTATATCCTGCTTTTGATACACGGGGCACATAGGAATCTTGCAGAAGGAATACGCCTTACAAATTGATGTTTTTTTTTTTTATATGCGAAGTATAAACTTAGAATAATCACGTTACACACAAAAAGCGTGTTCTGTTCGCATCATCCTTAAATAAACACCTAAATGTAACCATCGTTATCTTCTTCCGTGACATCACAACGTCCCACGTTCCACTGACTTTCTGGCAGCAACAAGCAAACCGTACGAATCTAGTGCAGTGTCCGTCGCTCGTGAGTGACAGGGACGCGACATGTTGGCAGAGGAGAGCCCTCACGTGTCGCTCTACGATCTCCAGCAGCCGTGACGGCGACTCCTCCTCCTCGAGACTCTGCAGGAAGGCGTCTCGGGCAGGTGGAGTTGCAGCAGCAGTCGCCTTTCTCTTCGAGGCAGCCATTCTCGATGGCTTCTCCAGCTATGCTGCACAGGGTTGTTAAACGTGACACACGTACGAGCTTTTGAGTGGGAAACCCCTCCGTTAAATAGAACAAGGTTCCACACTGTTAATTAAATAAAAAATCGTTCCTTTATTTTTGTCCGTAAAACAATGTACAGTAGTCATGTTTTTGCCGTTTTTGACCAGTTCCCCAATCCTGTGACATGTCAAGCAGGTACAGTACTTGCTATTTTTTTTATTGAGAGCTATACTGTATAACTAACGACGTGTGTGTCACTAACGTCTGTAGCGGCGCCGTCGTCGCCGCCGTCGCGAGTTTCGCGCCTTTTTTCGGGGTCCTTCGAGCGCCCCGCGGCTGAGGCGGCCACGGCAGCCGCCTGTGCCCTCCGCCTTCTCAAACTACTATCACTACTATCACTGCAACACCACGATACGTTTATACACTACAAGCTACGTGTACACTCAAACTACGTGTGTACTTCAAACTACGTTTATACTTCAAACTACGTGTACACTTCAAGCTACATACCGGGCTACATCGTCGCGTACACGGCGCGCTGGTACTTCGATGCCGGAGTAAATCTAACTGATGTATTGGCCTGCTAGCCACGCCCCCTTCCAACCCCTCCCACCTGCTAGCCACGCCCCCATCCAACCCCCTCCCCACCCGCTAGCCACGCCCCCATCCAACCCCTCCCGCCTGCTAGCCACGCCCCCATCCAACCCCTCCCACCCGCTAGCCACGCCCCCATCCAACCCCTCCCCCTGCTAGCCACGCCCACATCCAACCCCTCCCACCTGCTAGCCACGCCCACATCCAACCCCTCCCACCCGCTAGCCACGCCCCCATCCAACCCCTCCCCCTTGCTAGCCACGCCCACATCCAACCCTTCCCACCCTGCTAGTCACGCCCACATCCAACCCCTCCCGCCTGCTAGCCACGCCCCCATCCAACCCCTCCCACCCGCTAGCCACGCCCCCATCCAACCCCTCCCGCCTGCTAGCCACGCCCCCATCCAACCCCTCCCACCCGCTAGCCACGCCCCCATCCAACCCCTCCCCCTGCTAGCCACGCCCACATCCAACCCCTCCCACCTGCTAGCCACGCCCACATCCAACCCCTCCCACCCGCTAGCCACGCCCCCATCCAACCCCTCCCCCTTGCTAGCCACGCCCACATCCAACCCTTCCCCCCTGCTAGTCACGCCCACATCCAACCCCTCCCACCTGCTAGCCACGCCCCCATCCAACCCCTCCCACCTGCTAGCCACGCCCCCATCCAACCCCTCCCACCGGTTAGCCACGCCCCCATCCAACCCCTCCCACCGGCTAGCCACGCCCTGTGACCCCTCCCCCAGACGCACGTCATCACCAGCCCCCACCTCCCTCCCCCCCGCTAGCCACGCCCCGTGACCCCTCCCCCAGACGCACGTCATCACCAGCCCCCCCTCCCTCCCCCCGCTAGCCACGCCCCGTGACCCCTCCCCCAGACGCACGTCATCACCAGCCCCCACCTCCCTCCCCCCCGCTAGCCACGCCCCGTGACCCCTCCCCCAGACGCACGTCATCACCAGCCCCCACCTCCCTCCCCCCCCTAGCCACGCCCCGTGACCCCTCCCCCAGACGCACGTCATCACCAGCCCCCACCTCCCTCCCCCCCGCTAGCCACGCCCCGTGACCCCTCCCCCAGACGCACGTCATCACCAGCCCCCCCTCCCTCCCCCCCGCTAGCCACGCCCCGTGACCCCTCCCCCAGACGCACGTCATCACCAGCCCCCACCTCCCTCCCCCCGCTAGCCACGCCCCGTGACCCCTCCCCCAGACGCACGTCATCACCAGCCCCCCCTCCCTCCCCCCCGCTAGCCACGCCCCGTGACCCCTCCCCCAGACGCACGTCATCACCAGCCCCCACCTCCCTCCCCCCCGCTAGCCACGCCCCGTGACCCCTCCCCCAGACGCACGTCATCACCAGCCCCCACCTCCCTCCCCCCCGCTAGCCACGCCCCGTGACCCCTCCCCCAGACGCACGTCATCACCAGCCCCCACCTCCCTCCCCCCGCTAGCCACGCCCCGTACACCCTCCCCCAGACGCACGTCATCACCAGCCCCCACCTCCCTCCCCCCCGCTAGCCACGCCCCGTGACCCCTCCCCCAGACGCAAGTCATCACCAGCCCCCACCTCCCTCCCCCCAAGCGGCTTGGCGCTATAAAGATGGAGGCGCGGCACGTGGCGCTCCCTGCGGGAAGGTCTCGTGCAGCAGCAGCAGCGGGCGACGTTCGCGAGCAGCGGAGACAAACCAACTCCGCGTGGCGCAGCGGGCGGCTGCTGCTGCCGCCTCGAGACACTCCCGGGCGAGAGGAGCGCACAGCGGCAAGGAGAATAGTTCTAGTGAGATGAAGATGATGATGGTGGCGGTGGTGGTGCCGAGGGGATTGTTGTTGCTGCCTGGCGGCCTGTGTGTCGCCTGCTTCCTCGGTCTCGCCGCCTGCGCAGGTGCAGAGAACGACCCAGCAGCAGCAGGAGCAGCAGGAGGAGGCGATGCTGAAAGTGTGGCCGCCTTTGTCTCTCTCAACCACAACAACCACAACAACAACCACGACCACAACGACAACGACGACCACGTGCGCTTCATGCGGGCGCTGTTCCGGCGGGAGGTGGACGCGCACGGGAGGCCGCGGGGCGGTCCCAGCGCCCTCCCCGGCAACACGGCGAGACTCGTGACGCCCGCACGCAACAGCCCAGCCCTGGGGGACATCGCGGGCACAGGTGGGTGAGAGAGAGGGTGAGTGGGTGGGTGAGAGGGAGGGTGAGTGGGTGGGAGGGTGAGTGGGTGGGTGAGTGGGAGGGTGGGTGGGTGAGCGGGAGGGTGGAAGGGTGGGAGGGTGGGTGGGTGAGCGGGAGGGTGAGCGGGAGGGTGAGCGGGAGGGTGAGCGGGTGGTGTGAGCGGGTGGGTGGGTGAGAGAGAGAGAGGGTGAGTGGGTGGGTGAGTGGGGTGGGTGGGTGAGAGGGAGGGGTGAGTGGGTGGGTGAGAGGGTGGGTGAGTGGGTGGGTGAGAGGGAGGGTGAGTGGGTGGGTGAGAGGGAGGGTGAGTGGGTGGGTGAGAGGGAGGGTGAGTGGGTGGGTGAGAGGGAGGGTGAGTGGGTGGGAGGGAGGGTGAGTGGGAGGGAGGGTGAGTGGGAGGGTGAGTGGGTGGGTGGGAGGGTGAGTGGGAGGGTGAGTGGGAGGGTGAGTGGGAGGGTGAGTGGGAGGGTGAGTGGGAGGGTGAGTGGGAGGGTGAGTGGGAGGGTGAGTGGGAGGGTGAGTGGGAGGGTGGTGAGAGGTAGTGGGTGAGTGGGTGGGTGAGTGGGTGGGTGAGTGGGTGGGTGAGTGGGTGGGTGAGAGGGTGGGTGAGAGAGAGGGTGGGTGAGTGGGAGGTTGGGTGGGTGGGAGGGTGGGTGGAAGGGTGAGAATGAGTTTGATTCCCGTTCCTGGTCAACCCGAGTCACGATAATTATTTGAGCCGGACTGGATCCTCCCCTGGGTCGACTCAGCCTCAAGTGCGACGTGTTTTAACTTCGCCACTGGGGAGACAGACGGCCTCACGCGACTCCCCGCCCCGCTGTACAACCCCGTGCGATAGTTCCACCCCTTGACCCTATGCCCTGTTGACCCCTTGACCTGTTGACCCCTTGACCCGGGTGCGTAGCCGAGGTGGTGACCTTTGACCTGCGTGTGGTGCCGCGCGGGGAGCTGCTGCAGCGCGCGGTCCTCGTCTACCCTGGGGACGGCCACGCCCCCTGCTCCCTGCGGGTGACCACGTGACACCACGTGACACCACGTGACCCCCCCCATTACCCCCACCCACTACACCTGCTACCCCGTCACCACGTGACATCACGTGACCCCCCCCCCATTACCCCCACCCACTACACCTGCTACCCCGGTAACTAACACGTCACCACGTGACACCACGTGTAACCCCGCTGCTAACACAGTACCCACGTGTTACCCCCCGTGTTACCTTGTTACTAGCACAGTACCCCCACGTGTTACCTTGTTACTTGCACAGTAACCCCGCGTGTTACCCCGCGTGTCACCGCTCCGTGATTGGTGGCTGTCAGAGAGAGAAGATTGGTGCTTTTTACCCCGTTATCGCACTTTACCACCGTAGCAACTTCCTTACCCTGTGCTAGAAGACGCGGATGAAGAGGTTGGAAGCAGCATTGAAGCAGATGGGATCAGGGGAGGGGCAAGCTACCTTCACTGGAATGGGCCACTCGTTATCCAGCATCTGTGACCCGCATCTGAGAGGGGGGGGGGGGTTCTTTACCGATGAACATCTGTGACCGTCCACCAGCGGTGATTGTGACGGGGGGTGAACCGGGCCGCTGACGAGACGGTCCCACTTGGACCACCGCTGCCCTTCCGTGCTCTCAGGTGTTGCCGGGGAGTTCCGTCGGAGCGGACCACGGGGCCTCGGAGCCCGCGGACGACCCGGAGCCCAGCGGTGACCCCAACCTGGAGCCAAACTCAAACCCCGAGACGGTGCCAAGCCCCGGCTGGAGCCCTCGACCGACACCCAAACCTGAGCTGGACTCCGACCCAGACCTTGCGCAGAGCCTCAACGGGGACCCCGTCTCGGACGACCCCGAGCCGGAGGCTCCCGCGACGACGACGACGACGACGACGACGAGGGTGTCGCTGGGTGGCGAGTGGTTCCAGGTGGACGTCACGGGGCCCGTGTCGCGCCTCTTGGGCCACCCTGCCGCCTCTCTGTCTCCCGACTCCTCCTCTCCATCCTCCTCTCCGTCTCCCTCCTCCTCCTCCTCTTCGTCTCCCTCCTCCTCCTCCTCTCCGTCTCCCTCCTACTCCTCCTCCTCCTCTCCGTCTCCCTCCTACTCCTCCTCCTCCTCTCCGTCTCCCCTCCTACTCCTCCTCATCCTCTCCGTCTCCCTCCTACTCCTCCTCTCCTCTCCGTCTCCCTCCTACTCCTCCCCACTGCTGCCGCCGCTGGTGCTGCGCGTGGCCTGGAGCTGCGCCCCTCGTCGCGCCGCCGTGACGCCGTTTCTCCTCCTCTACTCGGACGACGTCCTGCCGGCGGCGACGACGACGACGGCCCCCCGCCGCCTTGAAGCGGAGCTCCGGAAGCGGGCCCTGGGGGTGCGACGAGGGCCTCCGGTGGGCCCCGTGCCCCTCCGGGAGAGCGAGGAGGAGGCGCCGCCGCAGGGTGGCGCGCTCGCGCCCAAGGGGCTCGACCCGCACGAGCCCCCAAATCGGCGTCAATCCGCCTCCTTGGCATTGTCCCCCCACCAGCAGCTCCTGCGGAACTTCAAGCGGCTGCAGCGGCAGCAACTGCGGCTGGCAGCAGTTGCGGCAGCGGCAGGAGCAGGAGCGGCAGCAGCAGCAGGAACAGCAGCAGGAGCGGCCGTCGGCGCGCCACTACTTGGGCGCCTACTCCAACGGCTGCCGCCTGCGCAACCTGACGATCAACTTCGCCGACCTGGGCTGGGAGCGGTGGGTGTTTGAGCCGCGAAGCTACGAGGCGGGCGACTGCCGCGGGGGCTGTCCCCGCGGCCTCCTCCTGCAAGCCCCGGGAGAGCCCAACCACGCGGCGGTGCGCGCCACCGTGGAGGAGGTCCGCCCGGAGCTGGGCGTGGGGCGGGCCGCCTGCGTGCCCTCTCGCTACGGCGCCATCGGCATGCTCGTGTGGGAGCCCCACGGCGGCATCGTCTACAAGCTGTACATGGGCATGGTCGCGCTCGCATGCACGTGCCGGTGAAAGGGGGCGGTGGGCGGGGGGTCACGCGGTGCCGGGGCGATGGTGACGGGGCGATGGGAGCGATGGGTGTGCAACCTTTGTTCCCTCCCCCTGCTGTTCTCTCCCCCGGCTGTCACCCGCTGTGTTTGTTGTGCGGTCGCCGTCTTGAAGAAGCCTGGGAAATCTGTGAAACCTCGAACCTGGGAAATCTGCGCAACCTGGAGAATATTTATTGGCGCATCCGCGAGTCAACAACGTCCGTCAATTTATCAACTAATTGGTTGCTTTGTGTGCGATTGGGCAACCCTTCCAATGTAATGACTTCCCCCCCCCCCCCGCCCCCCTCCCCCCCTCCCCAAATCTCCGCACTGCTTCAGAAATAAAACGTCGACACATAATCACTCAAAAGGCACGTGTCCGGCGCTTACATTGACACGGGACTGGGGAGACAAAGGCGGGCGGGCGCTGGTGCTGGCGCTGATCAAAGTGTTTGTGTTATTTCACCAGGTGAGCCCGGCTTGTCTGACAGAAGCGGCCCTGGCTATCGCGTGATGGCTCAACAGAGGTGGCTCATCGTCATCATCATCATCGTCGTGTGGACACTGATAGCACAGCAGCTGAGCACTGAAACCGCGCGGTGTTTGATTCGAGATGTGGAGGGGGGGAAGCGGAGGACGCAGAGAAAAATCCACGCGGCCACGGGGGGGGGGGGGGGGAGTGAGACACGCAAACTCCAAATATACAGCAGCAGGCGTCAGGGTGGGGATCGAACCCACGACCTCCTGTAGACCTGGCGAGGTAGTTAACATCTCCTAGCCACCGTGGCGCCCCATCTTAATCAACGCTGGCTTACGGTGCAACAACAAGCGCCATTCGCCACGAAGTGGCGGTGACGTCACCACGACGCTTGTGCCAGGCCAGGTGCACCTTGAGGCCACGTGGCAGGAGGTCACGGGGCAGACCCAGCAGGTGTCACGGGTCGACTGACCGAGATGACCGAGTTGACTGGCTGATGCACCACCTGTGCCCCCTGCTGTGCCAACGAGCGCAAACACAAACACGCAAAGGTCACCAGTGTAGCCTTGACAGACTGTCGGGTCAAGTGCTGCTGGTGAGTAGCCCCACGAGGGGGTGTGGGTGGCCAGCACCACGCCTGGCCGCCTTTGTCTCCCCTGTGGGGATGTTTACACACCGCACCAGCTACTGTACTCATTTGAGGCCGAGTCGACCTAGAAGAGGCTCAGGACCGCTACGACACACGGAGGGGGGGGGGGGTGGCTGGGCCAACTCGCTCACCCACTCACCGCCGATGCGACCATCAACTCGCTCACGCGCCCACTCGCAACAAGACAAAGCTGCTCTGTGTAGCCTTAACAGACTGTTGGGGCAAGTGCTGTTGGTGAGCAGCACCTATGAAGGCTACCGGCACTGTGGCGCACGAGGTCGAGTGGGGGGTTGGCACCACCCGGCCGCCTTTGTCTTCCCGGTGGCGTTGTTGACTTGCGCGCACGCCATGGGCCACACGGGGGAGTCCCAAACAGCACGGAACACTCATTCATATGAGGCTGAGATGTAAGCTAAGAAATGCTTTATTTATATTTTTTTTCTACCCCACGTGACTTTACCGAAAGAAGCAAAGAGTGTGGATTCCCGCAGTCACGAATACTTCAAGTCACGATTGCAGAGTTCACGAGATCACACGAGAGCAGTGGAGAGCGAGCAGCAATGGCACGCGTGAATGAGGACGGCGTTTAGTTGTTGTTATTGCATCTTTCTGCTCGCGGTGCAATGTGACCCCGCCGCCCCGACTGGGCTTGTGTGACGACAAAGAGCTTCATAGCTCGTCGGCTTTCTCCAGGATAAATACAAAGATTCTGATTCTGACAATTCTTACAACTGAGTCACGGAACCATTAGACAGAGTCGAGTGACTAATTGTACTCATCATGCCTCTGTGTGTGTGTCGGCGTGTGTGTGTGTCGCGTGTGTGTGTGTGTGTCAGTGTGTGTGTGTGTCAGCGTGTGTGTGTGTCAGTGTGTGTCGCGTGTGTGTCAGCGTGTGTGTGTCCGTGTGTGTGTGTCAGTGTATGTGTGTCGGCGTGTGTCGCGTGTGTGTCGCGTGTGTGTGTCAGCGTGTGTGTGTCAGTGTGTGTCGCGTGTGTGTCAGCGTGTGTGTGTCTGTGTGTGTGTGTGTCAGCGTATATGTGTGTCATCGTGTGTGTGTGCTCGCTAACAGTGGGGAGCGGTGGTGCAGCGGGTAGCGCTACGCTGCGCTACGAACCCGGCGGCCCGAGTTCGATTCCCGCTCACGGCCAACATCGGTGACGAATATCTGAACCGGTCATGGGCCTCCCCTAGGTCGACTCGGCCTCAAATGAGTAGCTGGTGAAGTATCAAAACATCGCCACTGGGGAGACAAAGGCGGCCGGGCGTGATGCTGGCCACCCACCCCTCGTGTGCCGTGTCAGTCTTCATAGGTGCTACTCGCTAGCAGCACTTGCCCCAACAGTCTGCTACAGGCTACACGGGGGATCTTTGTGTGTCGCTGTGTACGAGTGTCAAGGTGTGCGTGTCAGCACTGCACTCTTATGTGTTTCGCTGTGCACAGTACACTATACAATTATAAACATACAATAGAACAATTCAACTTACAACAAAACATTGTTGCAGGGAACAGCTGTGAACCAGGAGGCTAGAAGCGGGTGTTTGTGTTGCCACTGATTTTGGCACAATTGCAACAGGACTCTCGATTTGTATTTTAAAACAATCGCCATGCGCCTGATCTTCTCTTAGCACCCCCCCCCCCACATCTTGTATAAGTCTCCTAAACGTGCGTGTGTTGTTGGACTTCTTTCGCACCGTACGTAGCCAATTTACACGCATTTTTTGTTATAAATTCATTTACAAGTATATATATGTGTGCTGTATACACTCTACACATTAGTAGACATATCGTATATACACACACATGTACAAGTATATATATATGTGTGTGTGCTGTATACACTCTACACATTAGTAGACATATCGTATATACACACACAAGCAACACAAGTCGCTTGCTTGCTACGGTGGCAATGCGGGTGGGGGGAGAACGGTGGGCAGAGGAGCGCCGCTCACAACAACGAGCAGAGCACCGGGCGGATA